>NC_056562.1:39924914-39977414 GCF_013358625.1 Macadamia integrifolia | reverse complement strand
CGACGCCCTCGTCGCCTCTTCTTCGTGAAATCTTTGGATGTGTTCTTGGAACTGCCATAATGAGTCGGCAAGTTCCCAACTTGCCTCGCTCTCTGGTACCCCCTTCCACTTGACTAAGTACTCCCTACTAGGAGGTACGCCTCGCCTTCGGACGATTCGGTCAGCGATCAAGTATTCTGCCTCCTTGTCGTAGGAGGTGGTGATAGCCATTGGTGCTCTTGTTGAGGTTCCACGACTTGGGTCTTCCTTGTCTCCATGGTATGGCTTCAATAGGCTTGCATGGAAGACCGGATGGATCTTGAGCTTAGGAGGTAGGCTCACCTCGTAGGATACTTTGCCCACCTTCTTGGTGATTTCGAATGGGCCTTCATACCGGCGCACCAACCCCTTATGTACTTGCTTGGGCCTACCCTCCTTGTTTGAAGATGGTTTACTGCTACCTTCCTTGGGAGGGTATGTCTTAGACCCCTTCTCTCCCCCACCTTTCCCATTAGTACCCTTCTTGGCCTTAGAACTGTCATCTCTCCTAAACTCTACCAATGACTCTGCCGCTGTGATGGCTGAGGCAAGGTCCTGCACACCTCGGCGTTGTAGTTCTTGCGCAGCCCAACCTTGGAGGCCATCCATAAAGTTGAATAGGAGTTCCTCCTCGGTCATACTCGGGACTTCGAGCATTAGGGTAGAGAATTCCTTCACATAGTCCCTAATAGAACCTGTGTGTTTAAGCCTTTTAAGGCTCTTCCTAGCCAAGAAGGTGGCATTCTCGGGATAGAAGTGCTTCTTTAACTCAATTTTGAAATCATCCCAAGTGTCTATGGTGCACGCACTTCTCTCTATATCAGCATGCTTTCTACGCCACCATAGAGTTGCATCATCAGTGAGGTAGAGAGTAATTGTCCGTACCTTTGATGCCTCATCATTAAGTGCCATTGCCTCAAAGTACCTCTCCATGTGCCATAAAAAGTTGTCGATTTTCCGTGCATCTCTCTTCCCAGGGAATGGCTTGGGCTTTGGCACCTCCATCCTAGGCACTTCTCGTGAGGTAGTAGCTCCCCCGGCCACTGCCCTCTTACACAAAGCCCAATCCTCACGTACCTCAGCAATACAAGCTTCTATCTTGGCCAACGCCTCCCGCATTTGATCCTTGAAGGTGGAAATGTCCTCCCACACATGAGCCTTAAAGGATGCAAACTCCTCCTTTTGGTCATATGCCATGGTGTTGAGAGTACTCAATAGGGACTCCTTGAGCTCTCCTTCGAGCTCCTCCCCACTTTGCTCTACAAAATCGAGGCGTCCCTTCACCTCGCCCATTTCTAGCTCCACCCGAGCTAAGCGAGACTCCATAGCACAACCAACATCTACGGACTTGTCTTTGCTCCACTTTTGCTTCCCAGTGTTGAGGTTTCCCTCCCTTCCACGATTCTGCTCACATGTTGCAACGTCGTGTACCTCTGAAAGGTTAGACATAATGCTTATCCCACAAGCTTGGCTCCCTCGCAACCGAAGCTTTGAAACCACAACTGTCACGGCCTTAGACCTTTCTAAGCAACCATGCCGGCACTTAACACTCCCACTAGCACTAAGTCAGCCTAACCACCCTCCTTAAGGGATTTGGGAAAAGAAGAAGTGAACACAAGAGTGAGTTTGGGAAGAATGAACTTGTATTGCACTAAAGAACTCTTAAGTACAAGGCTTGAGAACTCACTTGCTTGGTGCCTTGGCTAAATGAGGGCACCTCTATTTATAGGCACTCCTAGTTACAATGAATGGCTAAGATATGTACATGTGTCTTTCATCCAACGGTTGGGGAGGAAACTAGAAGCTTCCCACCTCCTAGTGGAGAACTCTAGAAACCTCCCATAATATTTCCTTACAAAATATCTAGAGTTCCACACTTTGGTAGAAATCTCTAGAAACTGGGCCTCTTACTAAGCCATTGGGCTTGGATTGTGGGCCTTCAGTGGGCAGGCTGCGACATTATGCTGGATTTCTGTGAGATGCAGTGGCTGTGAGAGACAGCTTGGGTGAGAGGCCCTTGTGGAGATAGGTGGGATACCTTCTCTACAGTATGTAAGATACCTACATATCCTTCTTTTTCCCCTCCTCTATTTTCTGTTTTATTCTTAGTTTCTCTTCATTGTTTTGCAGAATATCTATTATCAGGGAGGCAATCGAACCCCTTCTACTACTGTTGTCTTCTTTGGTGATCAGGTTCTATACATTAGTGATCCTGCAGTGGAATTAGTTCCTGGTTGGGGACTAGTTCTACATTAAGGGCGGTTGGGGGGGGGATTTCCCACATGCCATCACTCATTTCAACCATACATCCGTTAGTAGGCTTTTTTCAAAAGTCCCCTCTGATCCACCCCTACCTCCAGTTTTAAAAGACATGGATCCATCTTTCTCAGTATTACAATTTTTTTCCATCTTAACTCCTGTCATCTAGCTGTCACTCCAACAAAAGTCGGTCTATATACTGACATGCTGCAGATAACAGCCACCAAATCCTTGACAAGGAAAAGAAGATTCACATAGGATGCACGATCAACATGATAGAGAGCCCAAGTTGAAACTCAGGGCAATTTAATCAGAAGCAAACAATACCATGTCAATATGCTCATAAGTTCAAGCTGGAAGATTACACCATTGGTCAGACATTTAAGGAGAAGGTTTTTTTTTTTTTTTTGGGGGGGGGGGNATCGAACCCTAATTCTCCGTCACCCGTCACCACCATAGTAGGCCACTATCCTACCATCGAAAGTTGATAGGGCAGATATTTGAATGATGCGTCGTCGGCACAAAGGCCATGCGATCCGTCGAGTTATCATGAATCATCAGAGCGACAGGCAGAGCCCGCGTCGACCTTTTATCTAATAAATGCATCCCTTCCATAAGTCGGGGTTCGGTGCACGTATTAGCTCTAGAATTACTACGGTTATCCGAGTAGCAGATACCATCAAACAAACTATAACTGATTTAATGAGCCATTCGCAGTTTCACAGTCTGAATTAGTTCATACTCACACATGCATGGCTTAATCTTTGAGACAAGCATATGACTACTGGCAGGATCAACCAGGTAACTTTCCTTCCCGACGCCAAAGAACTGCATGAACCACATCCCCAATTGTGCATTGGGTGATGCTGCTCCATACATTAATGGCAGTCTATCGTTCTTGTGCAACCAGGCACAACCAAAGGATTCAAGAGGACACACACACACACATCCACCTTGCCCCACAAAGTGTCCCGCATCCTAGAGCACAAACAGTGCACGTGCACCACTAACACAAAGAAAGTGGACATATGCATAGTATGCCAAGCCACCTCACACCAACCACAAGGGCAGGCAAGAGGGATGAAATGAGAGTGAAGGGGCAACATCTTTCCATCCAACTAGGTAAGCAACACAGGAACAATTTTCATGCTCTTTACAAAGACACTTTTGGCCCATCGCGACCCATAGTGGTATCTATGCATGGTGGTTCAATACACAAGCAAAGAGCCCACAACCACAAGAAAAACAATAGCCACTCACGCGCATTGCGTCCACTACCGACACAATCCACCGCCAAACCTACTACAACGTAATAAGGATTTGGTAGAAGAAAAATCAATAGCCCCGCTAAGCACGAAAATCACAACAATCAACAGGGGTCGAGGGACTTGAGATCTATCTCCACCTACAGGCTTGCAATTTTCTTTTTAAAAACAAAAGTGTGGGGGGGGGGAGGGGGAAGTGGAGGGACTCGTGATCTGTCTCCACCTGCAACCTTGCAAACCTATGTTCTCCAGAGACCCACGTTAATGTCGCATTATAACACTTGCGGCAGGAGGCATGCAAATACCTCCGCACCCGGGCACGACTTAGAAACGTATTTCTCCAAATACCATAAAGGCCACAAAATCGAGCATGGGAAAAAACTCTTGCAAGCAACAAACCCACGAGAATGCAATTTTCTTTTTAAAAACAAAAGTGGGGGCAGGGGAGGGGGAGGGACTCGTGATCTGTCTACACCTACAAGCTTGCAAACCTATGTTCTCCAGAGACCCACGTTAATGTCGCATTATAACACTTGCGGCATGAGGCACGCAAACACCTCCGCACCTAGGCACGACTTAGAAATGCATTCCTCCCAATACCAAAAGGCCACAAAACCGAGCATGACAAAACTCTTGCAAGCAACGTACCCACGAGAATGGAGATTTTTTTAAAAGCAAGGAGGGGGGAGGGAATCATGATCTACCACCACCTACAAGCTTGCAACCTATGTTCTCCAGAGACCCACACGTCATTGTTGTATTACAACACTAGACGCAAAAAGGCATGCAAGCACCTCCACACCTAGGCCCGACTTAGAAATGCACTTCTCCAAATAGCATAGGCCACAAAACCGACCATGAAAAAACCCTTGCAAGCAACAAACCCACGATAGTGCAATTTAAAAAAACAAAAAACAATGGGATGGTGGGGAGGGACCAACCAAATATTTACTGTGCACATTGACTTGACCAATGATTCCGTCAAATGTAGATAACACCCCACCCCTTGCACCATGACCTACATATGACAACAAGCCATAGAGCAAAGAAGGGTGCAAATGTGTGACTTCGACCACGCTCGTAAACAGTGGCACTAGCACAACTACACATGGAAGGAAGCAAAGCACGTCAAACTACCACAGTGCCTAGATGGGATTAATCAACGGGGCCAATGCTTCATTTGCACGTTTTTCACATGCCATGACTCCCTTGGGCATGCTGTACAAAACTAGCAAAAGTTGCAATAGGCTGCAATGAGGGTGTAACTACAGTGTGCAGGCAGCCATGCAAACCCACCAGCACGCATTGGCCGGCCAAGGTGCAAAACAAGGGGCTAATCATCCTGACCCTCATGCCATGTTGCTGTCCTTCACATGCCATGCAACTCTTGGAAATGCTGTGTGGCTACTGGCATATGTGGCAGCAGATATGCAAGGAGCCATGCACACCCAGCAGCACTCCATGGCAGGCCACAGTGCACGTCGAAGGCAATCATCGGAACCAACGTGCCTTGATGGTGATTTTCACATGCCAAGCCTATCTCAGACATGCCATACGGCTGCGGGCGCATCTGGCAGTAGCTGTGGGGGCACGGCAGCACAAGGCAGGAACCCTTGTGCACCAATCAGCCCGGGGCGGCGGGCAACGGTGTGCGGAAGAGGGGCTGAACATCGGGACGCATTGGCCATTTCCTTGTTTTCAAATGCCATGCCTCTCTGGAAACTGCTGTGCAGCCACGGACACGTGTCAGCAACTGTGGGGGCATGGCAGCGGTAGGTAGGGAGCGAAGGGCACCCAGCAGCACACGGTTGTTGGCATTGGCGTGCGGCAGATAGGCTGACCACCTGGACAAACGAGCCATGTACTTGTTTTCACATACATGCCAAGCCTTTGTTGGGCTTTCGTTGCGGCTACGATCGCAGGAGGCAATAGCTGTCGTGACATATCGGTATATATTAGGCAACCATGAGGGCAAAGCAGCACGCCGTGGCAGGCGCAACGCACACCAAGGGCAAAATCTTCGAAACCAACATACCGTGGGGGCGTCTTGCACAGGCGATGCCACTCTTGGTCATGCTATATGGCGTTTGACACATGCGGCGCAAGATGTGGAGGCACTGCAGCGCAAGGCAGGCAGCCATGCGCACCCAGAAGCACACACTGGCAAGCAACTGTGTGCGGCAGAGGGGAAGACTGTCGGGACGGACGCGCCAAGTACATGTTCTCACAAACCACACCTTCCTTGGAAATGCTATGCGTCGAGGGGCACATGTGGCATCAGAAGTTGGGGCGTGATAGCGCATGGTACCCGTCCATGTGCGCCCAGCAGCCCACCCTTTTTTTTATGCCCTAATCATCGATTTTGGGGCTTTTACTCCTCATTTCATCTTCTCTATGTAATTTTAGCATTCCATTTGTGATTTTTTTGTTTCCATTACAATATTTGGCTTCTATAGTATTCACTATTCACTTCATTGCATACTTTGCCTCAACTTGGGCAGCATGGTTGTTCTCAACCCTTATATAGACTTGCCCAAAGGAGAGGACAACTATATTAGGGAATTTTTTATTTTTTTTTATACCTAGCCATTCTTGAATTCATTGTTTATATTTGAATCCTAATTCCTCAAGCATATTATAATCACAAATAATTGTCCCCATTGGAATTTAGACCTTTTATTTGGCTAGGCTCCCAAATTTGAAATTTCCTACATGCTTGGTAAACTTGTTTGAAATCCTTCCATTTCTTATTTCGAACCCAATAGTGATATGCTATCCCTTGTTTAATCTAGTACCGTACCTTGTGTTCTCTTGAAAGTATCCATTCATATTCTATATTCTTGGACTTGTTCATGCATTAAGGCTACATCTCATTGGGATCATTGTATACCTCAATCACCACATGCACCATCTCATTAATTACTTTGCATCACTTGTGTTTACTTAGTGATTTCCATCATCTTAATCATTCTTGCCTATGTATTGAATCACTTGGCCGGTTTAGGTATTTGAGTTTGATAACTTGTAATATGCTATCTTAGATCACATTTCCTAAAACTTTCTGCTACATGCTATCATAGCTCATTATATTCATTTCTTTGATTCCATTTCTACTATCTGTCTCAACTTGGTACTCCTTATACTTTAACTTCTCATTTTACATCTTGTGCTTATCTTTTTTCTTTGCATTTTCAGGATGCCACCTTGAAAAGGCAAGGAACCTATCGATCCCTCAAAGAAGAGGAAAGCTTCCAAGGCTAAGAAAAAAGAGGTGGGGTCTAGTTCTTCAGCCCCATCACCATCTAGAGAATGGGAGGATCTTGAAGACCCATCAGACTATGATGAGATGGTCTTCTATGATTTGAGAGTGGCATCATTGTGGGGTACTTTCTGCTCACTAACTGTGATGTTGGAGAAACAAGTGATTGTAGAGCATTTCTCCCGTATTCACCTTTTAGAGAGGTTTTCCGCTCTTGGTTGGGAGTCTATCCTCAACATCGACCGACCGTGTTACAAAGGCTTGGTGAGGAAGTTCTACTGCAACCTTGAGGCTACAAAGGAGGAGGGGGAGTTTGCCATAATCAGTATGGTGAAGGGTGTGGAGATCATCCTTACTGTGGGTAGAGTGGCAGAGATTATGGGTATCTCCTCAGAGGGCATCCACTACTACAGTCCTCCTAAGACCAGAGGCATAGGCCCACTGATGAGCCGAGACATGCAGGAGCACATCTATGAGGTGATTAGTGGCTCATGAGTAAGAACTGCATCCGAGTTAGCCTATTCCCTTGTGGGCAGGGTGTTTGCTAGATTGGTGCAGTTCAACCTAGCTCCTAGGAGTGGTTATAGGAATCAGGTGGGTTTCATGCCAACCTACCTGGCTACCTGCCTGCTGTCTGCCCTTGAGTGCAATGTACCTAGGTTTTGCCTTCCCTACTTAATGCTGATGTCTATGCACCACCACGCCATGCATCCAGAGGATGCAAACCTACCCTATGGCAGAGCTCTCACTCGAGTCTTCGAGCATTTTGTGGTTGACCTTTCTAGGGAGGTGGGATAGATCCCAAGGGACAAGTTCTCAGAGAGGAACTTGAGGCAGATGAACCTGTGTGCCTTGACGGTAGAGCCTCAGGTAGCCGAGGAGCAGGGGAGGATGTGCCCATAGATGAGGATGAGCAGGATAGAGATGACAGGGACTATTTCCCGTATCAGGAGGAGGGTTTTCAGGGGTACCTGATCACGAGGATATCAGAGAGGAGGAGGTGTTGGAGGAGGTGCCATTGGCTACTAGGGCAGCAGATCCAATATTTCCTGGCGCTGGGGGTTCTAGATCAGCCAGAGCCAGTGGCCCAGATATACCTAGTGTTTCTGGCACATAGGCCTCAGCTCCCCCATCTACTAGAGAGGCATCTGTCCTATAGGACCTACAATCAGAGTTGACGACCTTGAGGGAAGGTCAGGATGAGCTCAGAGTTCAGCTTGGAGAGAGTGCGGCCAAGGAGCAGGAGCTTCTCAGGAGAGTGGATGAGAACACCAGTAGAGAGCTCCAGATGTGGAGACAATTTGGAGAGTGTAGGTACCATGGACCTCCGCCCCTACGGGATCGCCATATGGCGCGTAGCGCGTGTGAACACGCTAGGGTTCGACCCTAATGAGATGAGATGGTATCCCCTGGTCATCAGATGCAAAGGGGGGATACACGTTATGGGAAAAAGGAGTCGCCACCTAGAAAGGGTCTAGGACCCATAAATGTCTCCCCCAATCAAGGGAGAGAGACTAATGACTCTGATGGATAAGGCTGGTTTACACCAAGATTCTGGACAAGTGTCAAGTGATAGATTGGGAAGGTGTTAGGCACCCAGTCTGCCCGACCCTAAGGCCGGTCTCTTTTTGTTTGACCAAAGTTTGTTTGTACCCTACTAACTAGTCCTAAATCTAGGTCACTGAAAACCCTAATCTAGGTATCTAAGCATGACATGTGAAAACTCTAAACCAAGTGTCTAAATTATGCTAGCTAGGTTATGATGCAAATGATGAAATGGTTACGCTAATTAAATAAGCTTAAATGATTTAATTAATGTATTATGAGTCTTAGATTAAGCTAATTAAATAAGCCTAAACCTAGGATTAGTTTAGCAATTTGTGAAACCCTAAATTAAACTAATTCGATTAATTGAACCTAACCTAGATGGGTGATCAATGAATTTATGAAATCCTAAATTGAATTAATTAAAATGATTAATCCTAATCCCTAGTAATTTATGAAATAAATTATTGCAATCCTACTTAATCTAATTAAAAAGATTTATAAATTAAATGAGACCTAATTAATTTATAAAAGTGAAATGGATTAATTACATTAAATGAATGCATTTTTTCTAATCTACCTAATCTAGTGTAGGAGGATTAAACTAAACCTACAGTTTAATTAACCTAATTATGAAACCTAATTGCACTAATTATGTTTACCTTGAGCTAATCCTAAGATGAGTTAAACATTTTTAAAACCCTAGTTAAGCTAATGAGAAGAGAATCTTTTAACTAATTAATCTAATTAATTATCCTACATTAAACAACTAATTAATTGATTGATTAAAATAAACAAACCACTAGAGGGAAAAAGATTGGTAATTACACAAGTTTAATAAATTGAATTGAATGAAGAAATCAAATGCAATGATTTAAAAAGCTAAATTAACAAAGCACAATTAAATAAACAACAGTTGAAATGACTAATTACATTAACTAAGTTACCTTAATTAATCTAAATTAGTACTACACTAATGCAAGTGAATGTTGGAGTACAAAAGACAGATAGTAGGAAAACCCAAATACCCAATACGCGCCTAATGCTACGAGCCGGTTTGAGGGGCCAGCCATGCCCGTCCTAAACTAAACACGCCCTAAACTACATCCCATACATTATTTAGAGGGAAATAAAATGAAATCATTTGATTTTAAATTTTAAAATTAGGGGAATCCCAAACTTAAGTTCTAGGACTAGATACATTACAGACCTGAAATCAAACCAAAATAGATAAAAGAAAAATAAAATATAGAAAAAGGAGGGAAAGATTCCACATAGAAATGAAATAATAGGTTGTGGGCATTACAAATATGGGCTATCTAATAGCAAGTTAAAGAAATAACAAAAAAACAAGAAAATAAAATAAGAAGGAGAAGAAGAAAAAGTGAGTTGCAGGTTCGGTTACAGTAGCAGGGAAGGGAAAGAGAAAGAAAAAGAAGAAGAAGAAGAAGAAGAAGAAGAAAAAGAAGAAGAAGAAGAAGAAGAAGAAGAAGAAGAAGAAGAAGAGAGGAGGATTAGGTGCGGCTGCGGTTCGATTGCTACCGGTTAGGGGTTGCAGCAGCAGGGAAGGAAAAGAGAAAGAAAAAGAAGAAGGTCCGGTTGCTACCGGTTACAGTAGTAGGAAAGGAAAAGAGAAAGAAAAAGCAGAAGAAGAAGAGAGGAGGATTAGGTGCGACTGCGGTTCGGTTGCTGCGGGTTAGGGGTTGCAGTAGCAGGGAAGGAAAAGAGAAAGAAAAAGAAGAAGAAGAAGAAGAAGAAGAAGAAGAAGAAGAAGGAGGAGGAGGAGGAGGAGGAGGAGGAGTTAGTGCAGCTCGGTTGCTGCTGGTTAGGGGTTGCAGCAGCAGGGGAGGAAAAGAGAAGAAGAGAAGAAGAAGAAGGAGGAGGAGTTAGTGCGGCTCGGTTGCTGCTGGTTAGGGGTTGCAGCAGCAGGGGAGGAAAAGAGAAGAAGAGAAGAAGAGAGGAAGGAGGAGGAGTTAGTGCGGCTCGGTTGCTGCTGGTTAGGGGTTGCAGCAGCAGGGAAGGAAAAGAGAAAAAGAAAAAGAAGAAGAAGAAGAGAGGAAGGAGGAGGAGTTAGTGCGGCTCGGTTGCTGCTGGTTAGGGGTTGCAGCAGCAGGGAAGGAAAAGAGAAGAAGAGAAGAAGAAGAAGAAGGAGGAGGAGGAGGAGGAGTTAGTGCGGCTCAGTTGCTGCTGGTTAGGGGTTGCAGCGGCAGGGAAGGAAAAGAGAAGGAGAGAAGAAGAAGAAGAAGAAGAAGGAGGAGGAGTTAGTGCGGCTGCCGTTCTGCTATAGGGAAAAGAGGAAATGAAGGAAGAAAAGATGGGCTTGAGATCCTCATCTAAGGGTCTAGATCAAAAGAACAAAAAGTAACTTAAAAAAAAAACTAAACCAAATCAAAGGTAAACATAAAAAAACAATTAAACTTAATTAATCTAAAAAATCAATTACCTAAATACCTTTTTAATTGGACCGAAATAAATCAATTCATATCTAATGAACCGTATTGAACCCAAATGAGACTAATTAAACATAATTAATCTAAACAAATCAATTAGACATTAATTTATTACATTAGATAAGCTAGTTCTAAACTGCAATTAGGAGAAGAAAAATACCTTAAGCCGGCTTTAATCAAGGAACAAGGGGAGATAACCCTTGTGCTTTGAGCCCCCAAACCGAACCGAACCGGATAAGATCTCCCGGCTCAATGAAGCATTAAGGTATTAAACTTTTAAACTTGGAGAATGTTTGATTTTAGAGGGAAGAAGTTAGCCAAAAACCTTAATGGGGCCATCCTCTCTCCTAAATCCTCAATTTTTCTCCTTCACTTTGGAAGAGGGGAAGGGCCATTTTTATAGCCATGGGACTTGGGGCAATTTTCTCAAATTTCCAATGTGGGACTAAAACTAGAGAGGATTGTCCAAAAGGCCTTGCTTTTGGATAAAGTGGAGCACGGCCTGTTGGAGGCCGAGGTGGAGCACGGCCTTTGGAGACCGAGGTGCAGCACGGCCTGATGTAGGCCGAGGTGGAGTACGGCCTGTTGGAGGCCGAGGTGCAGCACGGCCTGATGGAGGCCGAGGTGGAGCAAGGCCTGATGGAGGCCGAGGTGCAGCACGGCCTGATGTAGGCTGAGGTGCGACACAGCCTGAAGGAGGCCGAGGTGCGGCACGGCCTGATGTAGGCCGAGGTGCAGCACGGCCTGATGTAGGCCAAGGTGCAGCACGGCCTGATGGAGGCCGAGGTGCAGCACGGCCTGATGGAGGCCGAGGTGGAGCACGGCCTGATGGAGGCCGAGGTGGAGCATGGCCTGATGGAGGCCAAGGTGCAGCACGGCCTGAAGGAGGCCGAGGTGCGGCACAGCCTGATGTAGGCTGAGGTATGGCACGGCTTGATGTAGGCCGAGGTGCAGCACGGCCTGATGTAGGCCGAGGTGGAGCACGGCCTGATGGAGGCCGAGGTGCAGCACGACCTGATGGAGGCCGAGGTGCAGGTGGAGCACGGCCCGATGGAGGCCAAGGTGCAAGTGGAGCACGGCCTGATGTAGGCCGAGGTGTAGCATGGCCTGATGTGGGCCGAGGTGCAGCACGGCCTAATGGAGGCCGAGGTGGAGCACGGCCTGATGGAGGCCGAGGTGGAACATGGCCTGATGGAGGCCGAGGTGGAGCATGGCCTGATGGAGGCCGAGGTGCAGCACGACCTGATGTAGGCCGAGGTGCAGCACGGCCTGATGGAGGCCAAGGTGGAGCACGGCCTTATGTAGGCTAAGGTGCAGCATGGCCTGATGGAGGCCGAGGTAGAGCGCGACCTGATGGAGGCCGAGGTGCAGCACGACCTGTTGGAGGCCGAGGTGGAGCACGACATCAAATTCTAATTTTTTGAAAAAAATTTCTCTTGAAAGTTTATAGGAAAATATGGTCATTTTCTACTCTAAGTTTGAAAATTCTCCAAGTCTAAAATATCCAACATGTAATCCTTCATATTGTCATCATTGCCGGGGGGTGACAAAATTCGGTGTCTACAGATTGCCCCTCTTTAACCGAGACCTGTGTAACGGTCAAAAGGCAAAGAAAAGAACACACCATTTTGTCACCAAGAGCAATGTACTGCCGACATCCGGCTCAAGGATGGCGGAGGTGCAAATGCAAATGCAAAACGAGCGATAAGACCAAAGGTAGGAAATGTCGATCGGTAACACATGCAAAATCAGGTAGCGTATGGATGTTACTATGATTGAAAACCTACCGCGGTTGGTCAATATAGAGGTACTGCCCACACTGCATGACGTCGAAAGTTTGAGTTTCCAGCCGTGTGGCTGTCAACTTTGGGATTCTCTGCAGGGGTGATTATCCTAGCACAGCGGTGCTCAGCTGGGATCAACAACGGTGCTCGGTTGTGATCCTAAGGATTCTCAAAAGTTGGTGCGGATAGTCCGTATTGGCAGTCGTTCAAGACTATGAACCTTGGGATTCTCTGCAGGGGATGATCATCCTCGCACAGCGGTGCTCAACTGGGATCAACAACGGTGCTCGGTTGTGATCCTAAGGATTCTCAAAAAGTTAGTGTGGATAGTCCGTATTGGCAGTCGTGCAAGACTATGAACCTTGGGATTCTCTGCAGGGGATGATCATCCTCGTACAGCAGTGCTCAGCTGGGATCAACAACGGTGCTCAGTTGTGATCCTAAGGATTCTCAAAAAGTTGGTGTGGATAGTCCGTATTGGCAGTCGTGCAAGACTATGAACCTTGGGATTCTCTACAGGGGATGATCGTCCTCGCACAGCGGTGCTCAGCTGGGATCAACAACGGTGCTCGGTTGTGAACCTAAGGATTCTCAAAAAGTTAGTGTGGATAGTCCGTATTGGCAGTCGTGCAAGACTATGAACCTTGGGATTCTCTGCAGGGGATGATCGTCCTCGCACAGCGGTGCTCAGCTGGGATCAACAACGGTGCTCGGTTGTGATCCTGAGGATTCTCACGAAATTGGTGCCGACGATGTGTTTGGTTGTGCATCTACATTGGAATTAGCAAAGGAAAACTTAGGAGATTCTGGATCTCAAATACCTGAATAAGGACATGAAGCTTAGCAAAGTTAGCAACAAACATTTGCATTGAAATTAAGAGATCGCAATGGTGTTCGAGATGCCATCACATGCCGAATCCACGAGAGGTCTAGATCCGAAAGCCCAGGGGCTTGGAAAGAGCACCATCATACGAAGGTTAGTGGTTAGTAAAAACACACAAAGCCCATATGTTCATGAAGGAGAATGTTGCTAGTAGATTGATCATCATAAAGGACAAAGTCTTTTCATTGAAAGGAACAAAAAATGGTGCCACGGCTACTACAAGTTTTGAAAAGCAGCAAGGTGGGGAACGACTCCTCAGTAAACGCTACCCAGACCAAAAGATCTTCAATTTAACAACCTTAACCTAGGCGAGCCAAATGGTTCCACGAGGCTGCAATGGAATTCACCAAACCTTCTGTTAAAGCCTCTGTGATAGGCGTGGTACCCACATCCCCTAGAGCACCCTGAGGTAAACCGAATTGACGCATGAAGCGAACCGATATGTAGAAGGAGGTATGGGATATGCCTAACAACCTGACATAGTCACAGCCAGAAGTGTGAAAAACAGGGTTCCGAACTGACCACCAGTGGACTTCCCACCTGATGCTTTTCTCCGTGAGGGCTCCAAGTCGCTCAGGCCAATTTGTTGCATCATGGTAGTTAAAGGTCTGAATTCGCTTGAAATATTGGAACGGTTCCAAATGAGATGTAACCAAGGGTTGGACCAATTGAAGGCGCTCGACTAACCATACCTGGATGAGGGTGAAGCACCCATTAAAGTCACTGGTGCGAAAATTTTTCCGACCTGTCATAATATCAAGTCCTCTCAAAGTCTCCGCCAAAACAGTAGGGATAATGTCACAACCTTGTCTCAACTGCCGGATGACGTTGATGATAACGGGTAAGCCTCCACACTCGAGGGAATGCAACAGATAACGAGCGATTATGCAGAAAAGGAAAGCATTCCTTCGATGCACCCTAAAGCTTTCAGTATTTGATCGAAGTGGGGCAAACTCCTGGATAACAGCATACAGGTTGATTCGATCACTTGCCATGAATCGCTTTGCTTCTTTAGCACTCCAACCGAAAAATTCTCGAATTTTAATCGAGCTAACGGGTTGCAGTGTTGGGCGAAAAACATCTCCCCGATGATTGTGAACAAGACAAGCTCGGAATTCTTCCCGAGTAGGGCAAATTTCCACAGTTCCGAATCGAAAAACGTGAAGTTCTCAGATCCAGAAACGAGATGCCTCATGTATCAAAGCACGACATGGATTGATGCGCTGGAGCTGAAAGAGTGCATGAAGGTGCACCTCCTCAAGGACTTCAGGGTCGTCGTCCCTCATTGCTACCATCCATCGGCGGAAAGCAACATCCATGATGATAATAATGGGAGCAGCAAAACACAACTCGGATTTCCTGGGTACATCATAAAATGTCAGTTCAAGGAAAGGATCAATTTACAAGAAAATATCATATGACACATCCACCAAAGTAAACTGATTTTTTTTTTGTCATTTGCAAAAGCTAAGAACCCTTTGAGCCAATTTAGAAAATGTAAGATTGGTCTCTCAGATGACAGCGATCATGTCTGGGCCCAAACCCTAAACTAAAAAAAATGTTAAGACACACATACCGAAGGAAACTAACCCGATGGTTCTGCCATGGGTAGAGTACAGATACTACTTTGGGTAGCGTCCTCACGAGAGGATCACACTGACTAAAAAAAAGAGTTAAGCTGAAAGAGGGGCTATTGAAAACTCTTGGGAACCGTCGAATAGGAGAACGGTAGATGGAGTCTTCGAGCCAGATCAAGACAATTATTTGCAAGGATGACGAGTTCACGAAAGAAATCACGTCAATCAAAAATAGTCATTTTGAAAAAAAAAAGGACTAAAGATGAAAACTCTTTGGAATCCGCCAAATTTAAGAGACGGTGGGAAGAGTTCTTAGTCGGACTAGATCACCTCCTGATGATAAGAGTAGCGAGAAACCATTTGCCTGAAAGGGGAAAGGGATAGCTAAAGATGGAAAATTAGGTCCAACCCGCTATGAGGTGTGGGGGAAATATGACCGAGCTCGATTTTGACTTTCAAGCTGCCTACGTATCCTAAAAATTTAGGAATCAGGTCGAGCGTAGTTCATGCCTCAAAGGCAGTTTTCCTTCATTGCATTCCTTTTTTCTTCTTATTTTTTTTTTTTTGAAAGCGGAGGCTAAACATAATACTTTTTCAGCTGATCTAAGTTGGTTAGGTACTGTAGTTCTTGACCATCAAGATCTACAAGGTGTATTGCCTTCCCCGGGAGGATTTCCTTCACCGCAAAAGGGCCACTCCAATTTGGCCTAAACTTGCCCCTTAGATCATGAATGGGTGCTCTCTGCTCCTTTAAAACCAAATCTCCAACTTCCAAGGAACGTGGGTGGACTTTTTTGTTGAAAGCCCTTGCAACTCGCAGTTGATACTTCTTCATGTTGTCCATCGCCTTCATCCTTTTTTCATCAATGAGGTTCAACTCCTCGTACCTTGACTTGAGCCAATCCGCTTTTGGAATCTGACTCTCCATGAGAATTCTAAGAGAGGGGACCTCTAGCTCAACCGGGAGGACTGCTTCCATCCCGTATACTAAAGAGTACGGAGTTGCCCCAGTTGGAGTTCTAATAGAAGTCCGATAAGCCCATAAGGCATAAGGTAATTTGTCAGCCCAATCATTGTTCCTATCAGCCATCTTCTGGAGTATGACCTTCATGTTTTTGTTTGCCGCTTCAACCGCTCCATTGGTTTGAGGGCGATAAGGAGAAGACCTGTGCCTTGCAATCCTGAATTGTTCACACAACTCCTGTGCCTTGCCCCTAAAATGTTGACCTTGGTCAGAAATCACCTCATGGGGCATCCCATGTCGGCAAATGATATGTTCTTTTAAAAATTTGGCTACCTTTGCCGCTGTGAGTTTTGCGTATGACTGAGCCTCTACCCATTTGGTGAAGTAATCAATAGCTACCAACACAAACTCATGCCCGTTCGAAGCTTTGGGGTTAATTTTTCCAATCACATCGATACCCCAAGTGGAAAAAGGCCACGAAGAACTCATCGTGTGCAATTCTGTTGGGGGCACATGGATGAGGTTGGCAAAAATCTGACATTTATGGTACTTCTTCACAAATTCTGTGCAATCGGCTTCTAGTGTATTCCAAAAATACCCTAATCGGAGAATTTTCTTAGCCAACATACTAGCATTCATGTGAGGGCCATAGATTCCCTGATGTACTTGCTCCAAGATTGTTTGTGCTTGATCTTCATCCACGCACACCAGTTGTACACCATCAAAAGATCGCTTGTATAAAATGTCTTCGTGTAATATGAATTGGGTGGCATAACGCCTCAGGAACCTTTTATCTCCTTGGGTAGCATCTGTAGGGTACTTCTCCTCTCTTATAAAACCCACGATATGGGCAAACCAAGGCCTACCATCTACCGTCAGGGCATTGACGAAGCCTTGATGTGAAGGATGATCTCTCCGATCTATAATGAATGGTTGTATTTGCTCACCCGGACCAAAATCAACCATCGATGCGAGAGTAGCCAAAGCATCGGCAAACCTGTTATTGTCCCTCTGGAAATAGTCAAAACTAATTTATGTGAACTGCTTCATTAGAGACTCTACACACCCTTGGTATGGTTTTAACTTTTCCTCCTTTGTTTTCCACTTGCCTTGAATTTGGCATATGACAATCGACGAATCTCCATATACTTCTATTCTTTTGACCCCAATAGAGATGACTGCTTTCAATCCCATGCGGCAAGCTTCATACTCGGCCATGTTATTGGTGCACTCGAAGTCGAACCTATATGCCATGGGCATGTTCAACCCTTCAGGAGTTATAAGTAGAACTCCGGCTCCGCAACCTTTGTGATTGGCATCTCCATCAAAGAACATTTGCCAAATGCCAACCTCATTTTCAACCTCAACAGAAACTACATCTTCGTATGGAAATATGTCATTCAAAGGCCTCATATCAATAACTAGATGTGCGGATAGATGTTCAGCGATGACACTACCCTTGATGGACTTCTGGGTGACATACACAATGTCGAACTCCGCTAAGAGCAATAACCAATGTGCTAATCTTCCTGTCAATGCGGGTTTCTCAAAAAGATACTTGATGGGATTCATTCTGGATACCAAAAAGACTGAATAGGTCAACATGTAATGTCTCAACCTCCTTGTTGCCCAAACCAAAGCTGCACAAGTCTTCTCCAGGGTTGTGTACCTTGTCTCACAGTCTGTGAACTTCTTACTAAGGTAATAAATTGCTTGCTCTGTATGCCCATCTGGACCATGCTGAGCCACCATCGATCCCATGGAGGTTTCTAATACAGAGAGATACAACAACAATGGCCTTCCGGGAGTTGGGGGAATGAGGATTGGTGGGTTTACCAGGTAGCTCTTGATGCGATCAAAAGCCAATTGGCATTGAGGATTCCACCTCTTAGGTTGATCCTTTTTCAGTTTTTGAAGATCGGTTCACATATGGCTGTTAGTTGAGAAATGAACCGACTAATGTATTGGATCCTTCCTAAAAACCCTCGAATTTCCTTCTCCGTTTGAGGAGGCGACATTTCTGTTATTGCTTTGATTTTAGATGGGTCAATCTCAATGCCTCTCTCACTTACCATGAACCCCAAAAGCATACCACCTGTCACCCCAAATACACATTTTTGTGGGTTCAGTCTCAGTTTGAATTCCTTGATCCTCTCAAAGAAAACCCTCAAAGCCTTAAAGTGCCCTTCTCGATTAATCGACTTGACAATCATGTCATCTACATACACCTCCACTTCTTTGTGTATCAAATCGTGCAAGATAGTGGTGGCGGCCCTTTGGTAGGTGGCACCTGCATTCTTCAAACCAAAAGGCATCACCCTGTATCTATAAGTGCCCCAATCCGTAGTGAAAGACGTCTTGTCTTTATCTTTGGGATTCATTTGGATCTGATTGTAACCAGAAAACCCATCCATGAATGATAGAAGCGCATGCCCCGTAGTATTATCCACTAAAAGATCGATGTGTGGTAAGGGAAAATTATCTTTGGGGCTCGCCCTATTAATGTCCCTATAATCCACACATACCCTGATCCAACCATCCTTCTTTGGTATAACTACGACATTTGCCAACCATTCAGTATACCTCGTCACCCCAATGAACCCTACACTAAGTTGCTTGGCAATCTCCTCTTTTACCATCAGAGCCCAATCCGGACGTATGCGCCGAATCTTTTGTTGGAACGGCTTTGCATCAGAGAAAAGAGGGAGATCATGTTGAACTATGCTGGCATCAATACCGGGCATATCGGCGTATGACCAAGTGTTTGAGATTTAAAATATAACCGCAAGCGTACGGATCAGTGAAGCTACGGGTCAAACACAAGGAGAGCAGTCACTTTATTTTTTTTATTTCTTTTAATAATGCGAAAGTGAACCGATTAATGGATGTGATCTAATTCTAATTACCGTCCTAAACATATGTATCTAAAATAACGTCCTAACCATTCGTCATCTAAGAATTTAAAGACGCAAGCCACGCAATTAAAATTAAATAAATAAATAACTGAAAATAAACAACCCACGCAATTAAAAATAAATAAATAAATAAATAAAGGAAAAAAAATGCTGAAATAAAAATAAAGTAAAAGAAAGGGGATAAAGCTAGAGAGAGACTCACAAGTAGGATTCTCTACTTAGCCCGAGGGATGCATCATAATATGAGCTTCCCTACTTGACCAGAGAGTCACTCTTACAAGGGTTACTCTACTTGGCTTTAGGGAAAGGGAGACAATTAAAATAAAAGTAATAAATTGATGGTTATATGGCTAGGAAGGGCAAAGCCAACACATACACTAGCCATGAACCTTGGGGGAAAGGGATAGCAATAATGTAATGACTGAAAATAAAAATCCTAAATTAAGAAAGAAAGGGTAGTCAGAAGAGGGAATGAGAGGGGGGAGAGAAGACTACTGAAGGAGCCTACTTACTTGAATCAATGCTTGAACTTGAAAAAAATTAGTCCACGGCTCGTGATCTTGTCACCTAGATCTAAGCCTAGAACTATAACTTAAAAAATTACAATTCAATTGCATAAATCATAAACATAAAAAGGTTGAATAAGAATAAAAGAGTGCTTGCATTAATTGAAATAAAAAAAAAAGCTATTACAAAAGTGATTGAAGAAAAGATAAAGAAGAACTAAAACTAAAGAGAGAGCAAGAGAAAGAGAGAGCAACTAAAAAAAAACTAGAAGAAGAATAAATTGTCTCCCCTCCTCTTACATGAGTTGTTTTTATAGGCAATGGGGAGGTAGGGTAACAAATTTCTCTTTCCTAAAAGAGAGAAACCCACAATTGGTTGTGAGATCTTTTGAGACCAAAAGTGCTAAGGTGGAAGAGAGAGAAGAGAGAAATAAACTTTGAGAAATTTCCTATAATTTGTTTGCTTATTTTCTTTCCTTTTTTTTTTTTAATTTATTTTTCTTCTTTTTCTCCCTCCAAGGAACGATTTTCTTCTTGCTTTATGTGATTTGGACAATCTTTTGGTGGGTGATGATGTGGAGGAGAGAGAAGATTTGGACAATCTTTATTTCTCTTTTTTTTTCTTTCCTTTTTTTTTTCTTCTCTTCTTGCGTAGGAACCCTTCCATGATTTTCTTTGCTTCTAATTTGATGTAGAAATCCCCTCTATGACCTTAGTGCTTTAAGTGAATGAAAAGCAGGAAATCTTCAACAAAATTCTCTAAAAAAAACAACCATGAGATTCGAACTTGAGACCTCTTGGTGAGCAAGGGAATTTTGTACACCATAGCTCACCAACTATGCTAGGTAGTTGTTGTTACCAAAAACAAATCTTTAATCACTTAAGGATGTGGTCCATCGATCCTTGTTGGCATTTGGAGTATTCCTTGTACCTCTGGGACAATTGCAAACGGGTTGGTTCTGCATCTCGGTTCAGTTCTGATCCATTATTCTTTTTCTGGCCCGAAAAGAATAATCATTTGTACGGGTGACCAAACGAATGTGTACTTTTAATTGAACATGTCCATCTTGCTCAGAATTTTGTCCTCTTCGTAACCATGAAAAGAAATAGGACCTCTTTACGTGTAAAATTGAAGATATAGCATCCGATAGTCTTTAAGGCCTTGAAATTATAAAACATGCAAAAAGAGAGTAAAACCCAAGGTAGCTCCATTCTAAATATGTAAAATGCATGTTTTACTACCCTAGATTTCACACATAAATGTGCTCATCAAAATTCCCCCACACTTAGACTTTGCTAGTCCTCGAGCAAAACAAAAAGAAAAAGAATAAAAACAAAAAAAACTAACTCACTTTCGTAGGAATCACGGTTGCACTTAGCATGTGCAACAAGCCTTTAAACCCCTAGGTCACCCCTAGTGGACGAGTTGTGTATCGTGGGTGTTTGCAGTGAATATACACCCAAAATTCAAAATAAACAAATCCCAACTTTGGCTAAAGGTAAGGCCCATACCAATCCAGAGCAAAGATAATTTCTCTTACAAGGGACCCCCACACTTGAACTTTTATTACCCTTTATCAATTCCAGGCACTAGCATATTTCTTAATTTGGAACTCACCTCGTCTCTTCCAAAACATCCTTATCTTAGGGCAAAACCACTTGTGAAGAAATAGGGAACCAATGACTAAGGCGTTGGAGTATTTTTGACCAAACATGTTACCAAGCATTAATGACATTTGCACATTTTTTTCTCTTTTTTTTTTTCACTAATAAACTCTATTCTACTCCACTACTTTTGGCCTGAATGACATGGTGGAGCAAACACCAGACACCCAAGTTACTATGTAGCTTCGCTTTTTGCATATGCCCACAAAGGCAGTGATGCTAGAGTTACTTCAGAAGTTTCCTCCTAAGGAATTTCGATCAAGACACCACGCTTCTTGAGGCGCAATGCCCTGTCTAGTTCCAAGGGAATCAACTCTTATTATTTTTTATACCACATTTCTCATTTCATTTAAAATTGTGCATTTATCAACCCATGCCAAATTAAAAATAAGGTCTCAACTCCAAATCAAAAGTACAAGGAACCCACAGACTTACATATGGTCCATCACCATAAAACAGGGGTCTCTTATTTTTCAAAAGAAAGTCCCATCTCAAGACACATGCTTGTTTCTTTCTTCTCAACAGGGTTTTATACGTTCAAAATGGGTACCTTCGTCAAAACTTTTATTTTCATTCATCAAGCATCCGAATGGTCTGATCATTAGCCAAAAGCCAAAGTAGGACTTCATCCTTAGCAAGCTCAAAAATAAAAAGAAAAACAAACAAAACAAAGTGAAAAAAAAGCAAAAACTGGTTTCCCTCCCCCACACTTAAGTCATGCAATGTCCTCAATGCATGGAAAGAATTAAAAGCAATGATAATGCAAGGGGGTCATACCTGATTAAAAGTTAGTCATCAGTGTAAAAAGGTTCATGGAGATCCATGACCTCTTCACTACTAGTAATAGGAAACTCGAGGAACGGTTTCAAACGCTGACCACTAACATTCGAAATTACCCCTGTTCTTGGATTCAAAATCTCCACAGCCCCATGGGGATATACATTATGGACAATAAACGGGCCATCCCATCGGAATCTAAGCTTACCAGGGAAAAGATGCAAAATAGAGTTGTACAATAAGACCTTATCACCAATTGTAAAAGAGTTGCGCAGAATGTGCTTATCATGGAAAGCTTTGGTCTTTTCCTTGTAAATCCTAGAACTTTCATAGGCATCATTCCTAAGTTCATCCAACTCAGATAGTTGGAGCCTACGATGAATTCCCGCATCAGACAAATCAAAGTTAAGCTTCTTAATAGCCCAAAAGGCCTTATGCTCCAACTCAACTGGTAAGTGACAAGCTTTTCCATACACCAAACGGTAGGGAGACTGGCCCAGGTCAGTCTTGAATGCAGTACGATGGGCCCACAAGGCATCAATGAGCCTAAGGGACCAATCCTTACTGTTGGGATTAACAGTTTTCTCCAAGATTTGTTTGATCTGCCTATTAGACAGCTCCACTTGGCCACTAGTTTAGGGGTGATAAGGGGTAGATAACTTATGAGTGACCCCATATTTTTTCATTAAGGCCTCAAAAGGCCGATTACAAAAATGAGTACCCCTATCACTAATTATTGCACGTGGTGCACCAAAGCGGGAAAAAATGTTCTCTTTGAGAAACTGGACCACCACTTTGTGGTCATTAGATTTACAAGGTATGACCTCTATCCATTTAGAAACATAATCAACGGCCAAAAGTATGTACAAATTCCCAAAGGAATTAGGGAATGGTCCCATAAAATCGATGCCCCAAACATCAAAGATCTCAACTACCAAAATAGGGTTGAGAGGCATCATGTTTCTCTTATTGATACGGTCAAAAGACTGGCAGGCGGGGCAAGCCTTGCAAAAATCAAAAGCATCTCTAAAAAGAGTTGGCCAATAAAATCCGCATTGGAGAACCTTTGCGGCAGTCTTCTTAGGTCCAAAGTGTCCACCACATGCATGATCATGACAAAAAGAGAGAATGGAATGTTGCTCATGATCAGGAACACATCGTCGGATAATCTGATCTGGACATATCTTAAACAAATAAGGATCATCCCAGAAAAAGTGTTTAACTTGGGAATGAAACCTATACTTATCTTGGGTGGACCAGTGATCCGGAGTCACACCTGAAACTAAGAAGTTGACAATGTCAGCAAACCATGGTTCACTGGACATTGCAAATAATTGTTCATCTGGAAAGTTCTCGTTGACTGGAGAATCAACAGTCAAGGAATTGGGAAGCCGGGATAAACGGTCTGCAACTAGGTTTTCAACTCCTTTCTTATCCCTAATTTCTAAATCAAACTCTTGCAAAAGTAAAACCCACCTAATGAGACGGGCTTTGGCATCCTTCTTCTGAACTAGGTATCTGAGGGCAGAATGATCAGTATACACCACCACATGTGAACCAACTAAATAAGACCGAAACTTTTCTAATGCAAACACAACAGCTAAAAATTCTTTTTCAGTGGTTGTATAATTGAGTTGTGCATCATTTAAGGTCCTACTAGCATAGTAAATGACAGTGGGCAACCTATTAATCCTTTGACCTAAAACTGCTCCTATGGCAAAATCTGAAGCATCACACATCAGTTCAAAATGTTCAGTCCAAACAGGTGGTTGAACAATGGGTGCATTGGTCAACTCCTTCTTAAGTTGCTTGAAGGATTCTAGGCACTCTTTGGAAAACTCAAAAGTCTGATCTTTGACAAGTAATGAGGTGAGAGGTCGGGCTAACTGACTAAAATTCTTAATAAACCTTCTGTAGAAGCCTGCATGCCCTAGAAAAGACTGAACATCCTTAACAGATTGAGGAGGTGGTAAATTATCAATTAAATCCACTTTGGCTTTATCTACCTTAATTCCCTCCTTGGATATTACATGGCCTAAAACAATACCAGATTTAACCATAAAATGACATTTCTTCCAATTCAAAACCAAATTCTTAGATATGCACCTTTTCAAAACTAGGGAAAGATGATGAAGACATTCAGAATAGGAATTCCCATGAATTGAAAATTCATCCATAAATACTTCTAAGAATTTTTTGATCATGTCAGAAAAAATGCTCATCATGCATCGTTGGAACGTAGCAGGGGCATTGCAAAGCCCAAAGGGCATACGCCTGTAAGCAAATGTTCCATATGGGCATGTAAAAGTGGTCTTATGTTGGTCCTCTAAAGCAATTGGGATTGGGTTATAGCCGGAATATCCATCAAGAAAGCAATAGTATTCATGTCCAGCTAACCTCTCTAACATCTGGTCAATGAATGGCAATGGGAAGTGGTCCTTCCAGGTTGCCGCATTTAACTTCCTGTAGTCAATGCACACACGCCATCCTGTTTGGACACGGGTAGGGATCAACTCATTATTGGCATTAGGAACTACAGTCACACCAGACTTCTTAGGCACTACGTGAACTGGGCTTACCCATTGGCTGTCAGAAATAGGATAAATTATTCCATGATCCAAGCACTTTAGGATCTCTTTCTTAATAGCTTCCATCATCACTGGGTTAGCTCTTCTTTGGGGTTTCGTGGATGGTTTGGAATCCTCCATAAGATGTATATGATGTTGCACAATGGAAGGGCTTATATCCTTGATATCAGCCATGGTCCAACCTAGGGCTTCCTTATTATCTTTTAACACTTTAAGTAACTCCTCTTCCTGGCTAGAAGTCAAATTTGAAGAAATTATTACAGGAAGAGTCTGGTTAGACCCTAGGAAAGCATTTCTCAAATTAGATGGCAACTCCTTAAGATCTAGCTTAGGGGGCTCAACTATGGAAGGTTTGGGAATGGAATTGGAAAGGGGTCCTAAGGGCTCCACAAGTGTGTGAAGACTCAAGACTTCAGACAAGAAATTTTCACTGTCATCATCCAACTCATCCATACACTCTTGGAATTCTGAATCAAAATCAATATCAAAGTTGGTAACTAAATCATCAGAAAAATCCAGAAAATCCTCAAGCATATTGATCTCTTCTTCCATATGTGGCTGCTTGCCAATCCTAAACATGTTAAACTCAACAGTTTGGTTACCAAAAGATAATCTTAGGAAACCATTCCAACAATTGATTAATGCATTACTGCAAGAATGGTCTTCCTAGAACTATAGGGATCTCATCCTTGGTTGAGAAGGGCTTAGTATCTAACACAATGAAATCAACAGGGAAAATAAATTCCCCCATCTTTAGTAAGACATCCTCAACCATCCCTTTAGGAATCTTAACAGACCTATCTGCTAACTAAAGAGTAGTTCCAGTGGCTTTCAATTCTCCTAATCCTAGTTGCTTGTACACATGGTAAGGTAAAAGATTCACACTTGCGTCAAGGTCAAGTAAGGCATGTTCAATATAGGTGTTGCCTATGACACAAGATATTATAGGGCTCCCTGGATCCTTATACTTGGCTGCTATAAGCTGAGTAATTATGGAACTAATGTTACCTGCTAAGAACGCCTTTTTGGGCATACTAGTGATACGTTTGTGAGTACACAAATCTTTTAGTACCTTTGCATAGGCGGGAATCTGGGATATGGCATCCAAAAGAGGGATGTTCACTTCTACCTTTTTGAAGACTTCTAAAATTTTATCCATAGAAGCAGTCTTCTTTTTGTGTACCAAGCGATTAGGAAATGGGATAGGATGAACATAAGGACTGTTAGGGATTTTCCCCTGTTCAAAAGAATCATTTTTTGTTTCCTCAACCAAATCATCTTTAGTTTCAGAAAAATCTTTAGGTTCATCAAACGAACCTAGAACAAGAGGCACACTTGTGTCCTCAACTGAAGAAGAGTTAACAGGAGTAATAGATGGGGAAGATTTAAAAACACTCTGTTGGTACTCTCTACCACTCCTAAGGGCATAAACAACATTGCATTGGTTAGAGGGCCCTTGTTGAGTCTGACCTTGTACTATATTCAGTGGTGCATTAGTTGGTCCTTGTGAACTAACAAGCTGATGATGCCTAGGGCTAGGCTCTGGTTGACTGGGTAAAGTTCCCTTCTCCCTCTCACGCATAATTGAGACAACTTGGGTAAGTTCTCTCGTAAGATTTTGATGGCTTGTCATGAGGAGGGCCATATTTTTTTCCAAGTCACTTATTCTACTTGCCTTCCAATGTTGGTAAACCCAGGGGGTTGCTGATAAGATGATAGAAGAGGGGCCCTAGGAAAACTCGCCTGAGGTCCTACATTTGACCTAGGAAAAGTATTTTGGGAAAAAGATTATTGTGCAAAGGGAGGCCTTTGGGGTCCAGGTTGACCTTGATTATAGAAATTGGAAGGTCCTGATTGGTTGCCCTGATTCCAAGAGAAATTTGGGTGATTTCTCCATCCTGGATTGTAGGTGTTACTATATGGATTATTCTGGTATAAGGCATTAACACTATCATTAGAAGTGCCCCCAGAGGTGTTGGGGCATTCTTCTATGACATGTCCAGGGGATTGGCACCAAGCACAAATCTTAACCAAATTGACTGATGATGGCTCTCTAGGAACAATAACTTCAATCCTCTTGATTAGGCTATCCAAATGGGCTTCCTTGGCTACTATCCCATCCACAAAATATCATTTTTCTCCTATGGTTCTTTCACTCTCTTGGGTTGATTTCCACTCACGGGTTTTGTCGGCTAAGTCAAGTAAAAATTCCCATGCCTTTCCTTCATCTGTAAAGGATGTGAATCCCTCAGGGCACATAGACTCTATCATTTGTTTAGTTGGGTAATCAATACCCTCATAAATTATTTGACATAAATGCCATAGGTCTAGGCCATGGTGAGGGCATTCTTGGAGTAGATCCTTGAATCTCTCCATAAGTTTGGAAAATGACTCACTAGGCTTTTGCCTAAACTGAAGGATATCACTTCTAAGCTTATTGGTCTTGTGAGTTGGGAAAAACTTCTTAAGGAAGACAACTGTGAACTGTTCCCATGAGGTTATGGAATTTGTGGGTAACCCATACAACCACTTCTTAGCTTGGTCTTTCAATGCAAAAGTGATAAACCTAAGCTTAACAGCATCATCAGAAAGATGTTGGATCTTAATTAGAACACATACCTCTTCAAATTCCCTTAGAAATAGGTATGCATCCTCAGAGGTCAACCCATGGAAGTGGGGCAACATAGTGATGTATTGAGATTTGAGTTCAAAATTATTGCCCTGGGCTTGTGGTAGAACTATGCAGGAAGGTTGGGCTGTTCTAGCAGGGTAGAACCTATCTTTCAGAGATTTAGGTGAAGGTTTTGCTTTTGGTCTCCCATATTGAAGGGTTTTAAAGAGAGCAAACGTATAGGGTCACTACTTGTTGGATCTCTTCTTTCTAACCGATTCTTAGTATTACGTACCCACTTAACACTCATGCAACAGAAAACTACCCACAACTAAAGTAAGGCAAGCACAAAAGAATGGATAGCAAAAACTTTTTTTTTTTTTTGATTTTTTGTTTTTTTTGCTTTTTGGGAGCTTACCGGCAAGGATCCGGAGTTGCTCAGGTCAATTCCTGAGGTACTGCTACAGGGTGAAACCTGTCTTTATCATACTGTGAGGCATGGCGACCTCCACTGATACAACTATTATTGCAAGTTGTTCTTCTCAGGAATTCAATAAAAGAAAAGGAAAAATATAAAACAAAGCAAACAAAGCACTCCGATTTACCAAAAGAAAGTGAAAAATAACATGGAACTGTCTCCCCGGCAACGGCGCCAAAAACTTGTTTGAGATTTAAAATGTAACTGCAAACGTACGGATCAGTGTAGCTACGGGTCGAACACAGGGAGAGCAGCCACTTTATTTTTTATTTCTTTTAATAATGCGAAAGTGAACTGATTAATGGTTGTGATCTAATTCTAATTACCGTCCTAAACATATGTATCTAAAATAACGTCCTAACCATTCGTCATCTAAGAATTTAAAGATGCAAGCCACGCAATTAAAATTAAATAAATAAATAACTGAAAATAAACAACCTACGCAATTAAAAAAAAAACAATAAAGGGAAAAAAATGTTGAAATAAAAATAAAGTAAAAGAAAGGGGATAAAGCTAGAGAGAGACTCACAAGTAGGTTTCTCTACTTAGCCCGAGGGATGCATCATAATATGAGCTTCCCTACTTGACCAGAGAGTTACTCTTACAAGGGTTTCTCTACTTGGCTTTAGGGAAAGGGAGACAATTAAAATAAAAGCAATAAATTGATGGTTCTATGGCTAGGAGGGGCAAAACCAACACATACACTAGCCATGATCCTTGGGGGAAAGGGATATCAATACTGTAACAACTGAAATTAAAATCCTAAATTAAGAAAGAAAGGGTAGTCAGAAGTAGGAATGAGAGGGGGGAGAGAAGACTACTGAAGGAGCCTACTTACTTGAACTTCAACCCTCGAACTGAAAACTTGATCGATTTGAGATACTACTAGTACTAAAAACCAGATCTAGAATAAACCAAATCTGAAATTTCTAGTACTAGAGAAAACAAATCTTGAAAAAAAAAATTGCTCCATGGCTCATGATCTTGTCACCTAGATCTAAGCCAAGAACTATAACTTTAAAAAAATTACAACTCAATTGCATAAATCATAAACATAAAAGGGCTGAATAAAAATAAAATAGTGCTTGCATTAATTGAAATAAAAAAAAACTATTACAAAAGTGATTAAAGAAAAGATAAAGAAGAACTAAAACTAAAGAGAGAGCAAGAGAAAGAGAGAGCAACTAAAAAAAACTAGAAGAAGAATGAATTGTCTCCCCTCCTCTTACATGAGTTGTATTTATAGGGAATGGGGAGGTAGGGTGACAAATTTCTCTTTCCTAAAAGAGAGAAACCCACAATTGATTGTGAGATCTTTTGAGACCAAAAGTGCTAAGGTGGAGGAGAGAGAAGAGAGAAATAAACTTTGAGAAATTTCCTATAATTTTTTTGCTTATTTTCTTTCTTTTTTTTTTCTAATTTATTTCTCTTCTTTTTCTCCCTCCAAGGGACGATTTTCTTCTTGCTTTGTGTGATTTGGACAATATTTTGGTGATGATGTGGAGGAGAGAGAAGATTTGGACAATCTTTATTTCTCCCCTTTTTTTTTCTTTCCTTTTTTTTTTCTTCTCTTCTTGCGCAGGAACCCTTCCACGATTTTTCTTGCTTCTAATTTGATGTGGAAATTCCCTCCATGCCCTTAGTTCTTTAAGTGAATGAAAAGCAGGAAATCTTCAACAAAATCTTTTAAAAAAAACAACCATGAGATTCGAACTTGAGACCTCTTGGTGAGCAAGGGAATTTTGCACACCATAGCTCACCAACTACACTAGGTAGTTGTTGTTACCAAAAATGAATCTTCAATCACTTAAGGATGTGGTCCATTGATCCTTGTTGGTATTTGGAGTATTCCTTGTGTTTCTGAGACAATTGCAAACGGGCTAGTTTTGCATCTCGGTTCAGTTCTGATTCATTATTCTTTTTCTGGCCTGAAAAGAATAATCACTTGTACGAGTAACCAAACGAATGCGTACTTTTAATTGGACACGTCCATCTTGCTCAAAATTTTGTCCTCTTCGCAACCATGAAAAGAAATAGGACCTCTTTACGTGTAAAATTGGAGATATAGTATCCGATAATCCTTAAGGCCTTGAAAATATAAAACCTGCAAAAAGAGAGTAAAACCCAAGGTAGCTCCATTCTAAATATGTAAAATGTATGTTTTACTACCCTAGATTTCACACATAAATGTGCTCATCACATAGGGTCAGAATCAGCTCAAGGCCAAGTATAGAATTAGCAATAAAACCAGCAGCAACAGTGGCTTATGTTTCCACTGTAGTCTTAGGATTTCCCATTTTATGCTATTCCGACATAGCCGGCTTTTCTTTCCAGTTTTATGCTCTAGTTATTAGTTGCATTTTATTTCCTATCATTTGCTTCTATTATTTGCATTCCTAGATTTTTAAGCTAGTTAGGATTTCCTGATTTCTGTCTTTTATTTCAAAAAAAATTTGGTGTAAGCTTATGTACTCAGTTGTTGATTATAATGAAATGGATTTGACATCTATACTTGTCTCCTAGTTGTGCATTTCTATTAAGTGTTGTCTTTAAGTTTTTTATTTAAGTCCTAATCCTCAAATCATGGTTCGGTTGAGATTGTAAGTTAAGGTAGAGCATCGCACTCTGATACCAAGTTGTCACACCCCAATTCCAGTAAACCCAGCTTAACATTAGGAATACCAGTGGTGTGAGTAAGATAGGTACCCGTCTTACAAACTTGCCAGGATCTCTGATAGAAGTACCTTAACATAAACAATCTCGCAACACGAACTAAGCCAATTGCAGCGGAATCAGAGTATAATAGCATAATCATAATTTAAAGTGGGGAACATCTAGTGGTATCATATAAATATAACCAAGTTATTCAATTAAAATAATTTAAGACTTATACATAATAGGTCCAAAATATAAAATCAATAGGTCGGTATCAGAAGATCAAAATACAACGTGCATCTCATGTGCCATATATGCACAGTAGTCATAGGGCACAATCTTGATCAAGCTCTTTGGCTTCTGGCATCCACCAATCACCTACACCATAGTTAGGTCCCATCGAGGTTGAGTCACCTCCTAGCGGTACTATTGTATCTACATCATCATCTAAAGGGGGCATATAAATGGGGTAAGCTTCCAACATGCTTAGTAAGGGGTGGGGTTCATGCACAACCAAGCACAAGCATTCACATATATTAAATTCCATGATGACATGAATTTAGGAATTAAACATATAGTCCATGATGTGAATGATGCAATCTAGTTGATTATTAAACCACCAAACAATACAACTAAGTCTGGTAATGCTGCTATGGCACATTAGGCTGTATCCCTAGTCTCAGAACTGCCATCGACTACACAGCGATACAAGCCCCAGCCGTGATTAGGAGCCTGCCAGTCTTGGGATGTATCCATCGGTCACCCAATAAACCCCTGATAACCCCCTCCTGGCAGTCACGGCATCGGGATCACCATCGGTGACACTGGACTAGTTCTCACCTCCGGTAACAATCACATCGTATCGCGGGTGTGGCATTCCGAGAAGGTTCATCGAACATACCACCATTGGTTATCGAACACCTTGCCCCCTATTGGCAAGGGGACATAGCATTGAGAATGTCACCTAACCATAATATCCTACATACCTTTCATAATGATACAGTTAGTATGGACCACACGACATCGAGATCACCATCGGCCACGAAGAAAGTCCATTCCCACGTATAGTCCTGTGGTACACGATACTGGGATACCATTGGCCACAAGGTGTAACCCACGATAATATACCTATTCTAGCATACAAAGTAGTTGAGTATGGACTACGTAACACCGAGATTCCCATCGGCCATGAAGTGTATCCATTTCCAAATGTAGTCCTAGAGTACACGATACTGGGAACCAATCGGCCACAAAGTTTATTTTGCAACTACATCTAACCTAATGCACATAATTAATGTATGAATGCAATAAACATATGGCAATCACGGTATCGAAACCACCTCGGCCACATCAAATTTCGTCTCACAACATATATTTCATACCATTTCTTCCAAAATATAACATGTTATAGAACATCATCATCATTTAAGAAATTAAATAATCATGTGAAATCCTACACATGCGAGAAATTCTATAATAATTAAACAATCCCAAAAGTAAAAGTCAACCATCCCTCACCTTGATTAAGTTTGAATGGATTGGGTTCCAAGTACGACCACCAAGTGTTCAATTCAATTTTGGCCTTGGGATACGTGTGCATCTCTGTCCTAGACACAAAGGCAATCGGGTTTTATTATGTGTCAGGAACATCGGGGAGAAACCATAGGGTTTACCCCCAAAGGAGTCAGACACTGTCCAACTTGGACAGTACAGGTCACTAGATTCAGTCACTGGAAACAGGGTTGGAACCTACTGGATTCACATCATAGGGAGCTCATAAGAGCTTCCTGTTCACCGAAAACAACCCACCAGATTCAGGCCCAGGTGTTTCTGGTGGCTATTTTTGGTGGAAACATAGAAAGTGCCCGTGTCATTTGGGCTTTCTGGCTCAGGACCGATCACCGGGATTTATTACTTAAAGTTTGTAAGCTGATTTCCTAGCATCATTTCAATCTAAAAAAATCTGACTCCATCAGGCCACTTGGGAGATACGTCGATCGAACGGTCAAAACCCTAGATGGTCATTTGGTCACAAGTGTTGCCGGACCTCAGTAGACTTGGTTTGAGCTCGACAATCACATCGGGGAGGTGAAACAGGCACTTCCCAAGCTTGGGGAGGTGTGGAGGTCAAGGTTCACATCCATACTCACCTTACCCTAGCTCAAAATGAAGAGAGAGAGTGGTAAGAGAGGTGGATCTTACCTCCGGCAGGGATTTCGGTAACTAACTGGGCAGCCTGCACCAAGGTGAGCTCCAAAATGTTTCTTCCTCTTCTTCTTCTTCCTCTCATTTTCTTTCCCTCTCCCACATTTTGTATAAATGAGAGGTGAGAAATGAACTCACCTCTCCTATTTATATTAAGTTGTGTCCTTAGGGTCCATTTTGTTGGCCCTTGTCCGTCTAAGTAAGTTATTCTGACATTCGGGACACGTGGGCCCATTTCCTTGGACTCATATGAAATACAAGTTACGGGGAAGGTGTGGGAGAGTTTGTGTGGTCATTCGGGGCCATTCCTGATAAGGGCGGTGGGGTTCATGGGCATCAGAACCAGTTCAGCAGCACAGGTAGCCACCGGATTCAGCCCATCGAATCCAGGCCTAGTTGCTTCCAATGGTCTATTTCTAGTGGTCAGGATAGTTTGTTGTCTTGGTTGCTTGTTGTCCATAAGTTAGTCTTGCACGGGTAGTTACCCTAGGCTGTGCACATGGCCTTCCAGCAGTTTTGGTGTGTGTCAGGATTCGAGGGTAAGGTGTTGGGTCACTTACTGTTTGTCATTAGAATTGAAAGGCTTGAATCCCCTCCAGTTAGATTGATAAGCAACACACGAGCAAGTGGGGTCATCTCTCTCCCTTTTACATGGGTTGTCGTGAGCTAGAACCCGATGGTACTTTCAACTTCTGATCCGAGACCTACCACAACAGTTCAAATTAGATCAGGTTATGGCACGGGTATAACACCTTGTATTTAAGTAGGTGAAAAATAGGATATCTTCAATTAAATCTCCAAAAAGATAGGAGATCTTGTGTTCCATGCCTAAAAGGAGAGAGAGTGTGCTCAAGGTGGGCCCCTCCTTTGTTGGCATCTAGAATATTCTCTTGTACCCTGGGACAGTTGCAGAAGGGCTGGGCTTGCATCTCTATTCTGTTCTGATCCATTATTCTTTTTCTTGCCCAAAAAGAATAATCACGTGTACGGGTGTCTAAACGAATATGTACTTTTAATGCAACACATCCATCTTGCTTAGAATTTTTTCCTCTTCACAGCCATGAAAAGAAATAGGACCTCTTTATGTGTAAAATTGGAGGTATGACACCCAATAGTCCTTAAGACCTTTAAAATAAAAAACCTGCAAAAAGAGAGTAAAACCTAAGGTAGCTCCATTCTATATATGTAAAAATGCATGCTTACATCCTAAGATTTCACACATAAATGTGCTCATCAATGACGGTCAATGTAATTCTTCACAATTTTCTTCTCTTGGTTATGGATCTTCTATAATCCCTCAAACCTCCTTGAGTTCTCTCAATGTAGTGGTAAAGAGGAGAAGAGTGAATGATGATTGTAGGGACCTAAAACCTAGTATTTATAATACTATCCTATACCTAAAACCCAAAACCGCAGTGGATTGGGCTAACATATCCCTAAAATTGAGAGTAAACTGAATCTATGGATGCAACTTGAGTCTCACCCATTTAATCAACCCAAATAATTAATTAAGTCCATAATCTAAAAATTTCCTACTTGAGCTACATTAATTAAAAGATTGTCTTTTAAATTGGTGTGGCACTATAATTTCATTACATTAACGACTCTTGCTGTGATTCAGTTGAAAAAATATTAACATTGAACAACAATAAAAGATACACCTCAATATATGATATACAACTTTTTGTCATTAAAAAATATGAGGGTAGGGGCCGGAGAAAATCCCCTTTTTATTGGCCTTCTCTCCTCTCTTTGTATATCTTCCTAGTGTGTGCCTTCGTAGGTCGTGCACCTCTGTATTATCGCTCGGAGATACATGGGGGCCTATTTTGCAGGGCTTCTCTCTCTCTCTCTCAAGGAGTGCGGTTCGAAGGTATACCCTCCTTAGGTTGATGAAGGTCCAATGGGGGATTGGGATCATACAAAAGGGGTTTGGAGTCACCACCTAGGGTTATTGGCCTAGGACCAGGGGGTGGGCCCAATTCATAAGAAAAGGGCCTAGAAATTGGTCTAGTCTGACATTAGGATACATATCGAGTTGTAGAATTGGAAAAGTGTTAGGCACCCAATCTACCTGGTTCAACCGGTCTTCCTACTAGATGCTTGAGAACAAACATTTTTCACAATTATTCCTATTCCGCATGCATGGCTAAATTATGACACATATATACATTGAAAAAAGAAATAATTACATATACACTAAAATGAGGAAAATAAGGAGTCTACATTGTGTTAATTCGGGTGAGAAATTATACCTGAGCTTTACCCCTGTTTCGGGTCAAGAGGGGTGGAACCCCGGTTGGTGCGGATACAAAATTTCTTGTGTATTATCCCAACTCAAAGGAAATTGGTCTTGACCTCCAAATTTCTTTCTTTAGAGATGTTGACTGTGATGGTATTCGGATATTTGGATAGAGTTTCAGCTAGGGAAGAGTGATTCCTGAGCTGACAAGTTTGTAGAACTTTGATAGAGCTTCGACTCGAGAAATGCTACTTGGAGGCTAAGGCTTGGGTGGCACCCTGGAAGAGCTTCGGCTAGGGAAAGGCTACTTGAAGGCTAAGGCTTGGGATAGGGAAAGGCTACTTGGAGGCTAAGACTTGGGTGGCACTCCGACAGGGCTTCAGCTAGGGAAGGGGTATAGGAGGGCTTAGGCAAGCCAAGGGATGGACCTAGGAGGGTTAAAAGGCTTAGAAGGCTAAGAAGGCTTGGGAGGGGCCAAAAAATAGCCATGCAAGGCAAGGGAGGAAGGGAAAGTGTTTCCCCTAAGGGTGCTCACCAAATGAGCTCAAGTGTGTTGGAGTGTGCTAGAAGTGAGGGAGGGGATGTTTATAGGTTTCTTGGACCAATGGGGTGAAAAAGGGAATTTTTCAGCTAATGGATTGCATCGGCACAGGGTGCTAGTAGGGGTACGGGGTATGCAAATGGGGGCTGTGGGGTTTTTGGGCAAAAATTCACACTGGGTGTGGGGGCACCTGGCATGGGGCGAGGATGCTAGGCATAGGGCAGGGGTGCTCGATGCAGGGCGGGGGCACTAGGCAAGGGCATAAGGTAGGGGTGCTAGGAATGGGGTGGGAGCACCGAGCAAGAGGTGGGGGCACTGGGTGTGGGGCGGGGGGTAGGGGAATATTCTTTAAAATATTCCCTAGATTCTGATCCAATGGTTCTGGATAGATTCCATCTTCTGGGGATGATTGCGAGAGATCCGATGGTCCGATTTTGATGCATCATGTATCGTTGGAATCATGATTCCGACTACTATCCATCCATATGGTCACTTTGTATTGGATTCCTTTGTATATGTGATGTAATAATTGGAATCTTCTTTTCTCCTGCTAGGGTTTCTAGGGTTTATGGGTGTAGGGAGTGTTTTGGGGTTGAGTCACCTCAGTTAGTTGTCATCTCTATTGATTGGAAACAAAGCCATCTCCATGATCCATGATTCATCATAGTTGGGGGAGGGTGACAAAATTGGGTGTCTACAGAATGGCCCTCTTTGGCTGAGGCCTATGCCACAGCCGAAAGGCAAAGAAAAAAACAACAACATTTTGTCACCCGGAGCATGTATTGTCATCATCTTGCTTAATGGTAACAAAGATGAAAATGCAATAGGTAATATCCTCTAGCTACTTAAAGTTTAGAGTCATACCTGAGTCACTGGTTCTTCAGTCTATTTTGCAGGGATTCGCGTCATTCCTACAAAAGATGTTAGTATTTGAGCTATCGTCTGCAGGAATTCGCACCATTTCTGTAAAAGCTATTAGTATCTAATTTGATCTTGCATTCCTTTTTCACTCCATTTCAGAGCCATCACTTGCAAGGATTCACACCATTCCTACAAAGGATGTGAGTATCTACCATTCCTGCAAAGGATGTGAGTATCTGATTTGGTTCTTGTCCTATCGTTTGCAAGGATTCGCACCATCCTACAAAAGATGTGAGTACTTAATTCTGTTCTTATCTCCCTAGGCTGGGTCTTCCGAACCAGTCTAGGAAATATTTGGTCTTGGGTCACTTGGACCATGGGGCCGGGTATCTTGATCTTGTTTCCCTAGGTTAGATCTCTATGACTAGTCTAGGCAAATTTTGGTCTTAGGCCACTTGGACCATGGGGGCGGGTATCTTAATCTTATATCCCTAGGTTAGGTCTCTTAGACCAGTCTAGGAAAAAGTGGGTCTTTGGCTGCTTGGACCATGGGACAAGGTATCTTGATCTTGTGGGTTTGGACCATTCAGGATTGATGAAGATAAAATTGGGCCTCTAGGGCTAGTTCACTGAGATTGGTCCATTTGGGGCCGGTTCAATAATTTGATCTTGAGATTTGATTCTTGATTCTTCACCTTTGATTCTTGATTCTTTGATTTTTGATTTTTAATTTTTGAATTCTTGATCCTTTGATTTTTTACCTTTGATTCTTGATTTTTTGAAATTTTGACTTATGAAATTTGACTATTTGAAACATGGTATTTGATTTTTGAAGCTTTGAATTTTTGGGTGGGGGTTATTCCCACCGATTTTCTTTTGGACACATTGGTGACAAATGGTCCCCCCCTCATTTGGCTCACTTCTCACTTCTGATTTGTTCGAATTCTGAGTGAGCCAACCCAAATCCTTCAGAGTTCTTTGTAGCTCTTCGAAGTTCTTATAAATTCTTCGAAGTTCTTAAGGTGAAGTCTTTTTACAAATTTGAAATCTTTTTGGGCCTTTCTTATAATTTTTAAAGTTCTTTGGGCCTTTCTATAATTTTGAAATATTCTAGAGAGATCCAGGAAGAGGACCCACGGAGGTCGTATGCTCACGGGCATAGCAGGGCATGACCCGAGGGGGGTGGATCCTGCCATCTGGTACACGGGACAGACACTTAGGGGACCCGGGGGCATATTTGTAATTCCATGTGGGGCACGTGGGCGAGTCATCTTTGCTCTTCCCCTGTTTGTTATTTTTGAAAATCATTTTCTTTTATGTTCATTATTATTATCTCTTTTAGGTGCCCCCTAGGGGTAGACCCCCAGTATTGGCCAGATATGGGCACCCCAACATGGCCTAAGAATGGTACAAGATACTCCCCCCAAGGGTTGCACACCTGTGGAACAATACTTACCTGCACCACTTGGCTCTTCTGGAGACCAAGAAATTGGATCCTGGGTTTGTGAGAGGGATCATCGAGCGATGGTGGCCCAACACTCATTCTTTCCACCTTCCTATTAGTGAGATCACCATGTAGACACCCAATTTTGTCACCCCCTCTGGCTATGATGAAATGTGGATCTTGGACGTGACTTCTTGCTTTTGATCAACAGGGATGATGATTGACTAAGGAAACTCGAAAACATCCCCTACTTAAAAACCCCAAAAACCTCACGCGGGAGAAAAGAGGGTCCAATTTTGAATTTTTATATATAAAAGAATCTGGTCAAGATGACCATACGGATGGATAGTACTCAGAAATACGATTCCGATGATATATGGTAAGTCAAAATCGGGCCGTCGGATCTCTCGCAATCTTCCCTGGAAAATTGTATTTTCCACGCGAATCTCGTGCGCACCAGCCGACGCACAACAAAAGGCCATCCCACACATAGCTGCAGGCCAACCTGGGTACAGCCACAGCCCAGCCCATGCACATGTGCATGGTAGGCCAGTCCATGCACGTAAGCAAGCCAGCCAGTGTGTAGCCGTAGGGCAGCCTGTGCGTAGTAGCAGGCCAGCCCGTGTGCACCCTGGCAGCCAGTATACCCCCATTGCCCGTCTCTCGCATGCACCCCTACCTAGCCTTGTGTGCCCTGTCAATGGTGGGATTTGAGTTCCACTGACCTGGTGGGTGAAGATATTTTCTCTTCACCTGCTTGCACATTTTACGCTATCCCGCTAGCATACCCTACACCGTAACCTCCCATTGGCCCAAATTTTTATACTTTCATCCAATTGGTGTAAAAAATCACTTTTTTCTACCATTGGCCAAGGGAATTCATTTTCTCTCCCCATTGGTTCAAGATTCCTATAAATACCCCCCCTCCCTTTGGTTTTTCACACTAACACACCACAAGATCCAAGCCTCCAAGTGAGCATCCTAGAGAGAGAAGCTCTGCCCTCTCTCCTCCCCTTCCCCCTTGAGATTTTTCAAGTCTTTGGAGTGATATTCATTGTTCTTCGGATCTTCGAAGTGTTCTTCAGGCCTTTGAAATTTCTCAATCCTTCGTTTTCTTTGAGTGAGATTTTACGTCGAAAAAACTTCCCTTTAGTTTTCCATCCCTCCTTGAGGTTCTTCCAATCTTCATGGAGATCTTCATAAGATCCAAAGTGTTCTTTAGGCCTTCAAAGTTCCTCAATCCTTAGAATTAACCTATCTCCAGCTGATGCTCTGTCAGAGTGCCGCCTCAGTCTAGCCCTCCCATAGCCTATCCCTAGTGGAAGCTCTGTCCGAGTGCCACCTTAGTCTAGCCCTCCTATAGCCTATCCTTAGTGGAAGCTCTGTCCAAGTGGTACCTCAGCCAAAACCCAAAAGTAGCCCATCCCTAGCGGAAGCTCTACTCGAATACCACCTTAGCCTAAGCCCAAAAATAGCCTTCCCTAGCCGAAGCTCTGTCCGAATTCGTAACCAAAAGTAACCATTCCTAATCGGATCTCTACTTGAATATTATCATAGTCAGTATCTTTTGAGAAAGGAAGTTGGAGGTTAAGACCATCTTCCCCTAAGCCAGGAGAATCCATAAGAAATTTCGTACCAGCATCAACTAGGGGGTCCACCCCTCTTGACCCGAAATAGGGGTCAAGCCTAGGTATAATTTCTCAACAGAATTAGCACAATGTAGACTTTATATAGGCATTTTTTTAGTGTACATAGTCATTTAAATTCAGTCAATGTATATATGTGTGACAACTTAACCATGCATGCGGATTAGGAAGAATTGTGAAAAATGTTTGTTCTTAAGCATCTACTAGGAAGACTGGTTGAACCGGATAGATTGGGTGCCTAACACCTTCTAAATTCTACAACTTTACACTTACCCTAAATCTCTGGACCATACCAACTTTCAGGCCCTTTTCTCAAGAATTAGGCCCACCCCGGGGTCCTAGGCCCATAATCCTAGGTTACGACTCCAAAACCTTTTTGCATGATCCCGATCCCCGTATTAGACCATTATCAAATCCCCTTCTAGAATGACGAATCTTACACTCTTACGACATAGACCTCCACGTATCTTCGAGCGGAGATACGATGGTGTGGGGCCTGTAGGATAAGTATACATGATACATCCCTCCCTCATAAAAGAAAGAGAGGAGAGTGGACGGAATGAATGCAAGCCCTTTTCCTCCCCTAAAAAAGGGAGGAATGCATAGGCATCTGTTCTGGCCACTACCCTCACAATGGCGACTCCACTGGGGAGAAATGTCAAGCTTCCGACATTAGATGCTACCATTAAATGCAAGAGCATTTTCCACCACATCTGTTTGAAAACATGTTTGGCTAACCCCATGTTTGTATTTGTACTCGCTAATCACATCATGCATCATTCTCAAAACGAAATCATTTGGTGAGGGACTCCCTGTACCCGCACCCTCGGGGAGGTCAGTGCATGTCATAGAGAGTACTCTTAGAGTAAATGGTAGCCACGTCCTGTACAAGGGTGTGGGGTATTGTTAAATGGCGATGATGTTCAAAATTGTGCCAACACCCTCAGGGAGGTCCGTGCACTTTTTGACATTGTAAGATTGGATAATGATATTCCCGCATTACACTTTTGTACACAATCACTCACGGTTCCACCACCCAGTGGCTAGTTGTTTAACCTTGTTTGTAGTCACGAGTAATAGGCAAGGAAGTCACCCCCTTGATCTAGTACCCACGGGTATATTAAAAGAATCACGTAACTTGCATATATAGATCCTGTCAAGGAAACCTTATCGGTCTTATTGCATCCACCGTATGCTCGCATCATGTGGGAAATAGATGGAGAACACTAGGAACGGCACAAGCTGATCTGTAGAATTTGTTTGCGGTCTTGAAAAGGAATTTTCCTATGATATATTCTAGTCATAAAGAGATGCTCTCTTAAGTGGGTTTTGGATAAAAGGTGTCCTTCCCCCTTAAAATTGAAATATGGATTATTTGGCATATGCGATCCGAGCTGATTTCTGTCAAAACCCCGTAAAATGCTGAATTATCTAAAAGACCCGAGGAAACTAGGAGGAAGGTCACCTAGTGGGATAAGATTAAAGGAAAGCATGAATTTATCAGCAAAGAATGTATTAATAGGAATATTCTGGTTAAGCCATTTGTGTGTACCTCTCACTTATGATATCGAGTGGACTAGGGGCATCAAATCCTACCCACTCCCTATTATTAAGTGGACTAACTCTAGATGGATCAATTGGTTATTAATCTAGTGAATGTGTGAAAAAAAGGGTTGGGAATTCAAGAATCCTAAAATAAGCCATTTGGTTTAGGCACAATTCCACACCTCAAGTATTCTCCGTGGTCCATTTGGACACATCAGAGTAACCGATTGACTCGATTAAGTCTAGTATCACATCCATCATCTCTTTGAGGTTTCCTACTGCCAAGTGATTACAACCTAGCTCACATGGATCCACATGATCCTGAATCACCTAGTTAAGTATGGGTCCACCCCGTAGAGACCTTGCAGGTAGAAATGGCTAAGGTCAAGAGAGGAATACCACAGATACTACATGCACTTAAGAACCCTCCCCGGGCTGAACCAGCATAAGCTATAGGAGAGTTGGATCAGAATGGACCTATGGGTCATCGTGGGAATTCTTTTTGAGTTGACTCAGGAGAACTAGAGCAAGTCAGGCCAATCGATCAAAGAGGAGTTTCACCTATCGGTCCAAATGGTCAACGAGGGGTTTATTCCAGGGTCCCTCCTCCCAGGGTAATGATTGAAGATGAGGAAGAAGAGTTTGTAGCACACATCCGAATGAAGCCTCCAAAGATGGAGAAGGAAAGGAACCCCAAAGAGCATTTAGAGAAGTTGGAGAATATGATTGAAGCGAAAAAAGGCTTGGAAAACCAAGTAGTGGATTATGATGAAATGAGTTTCTTTTCTGAGGTGAGGATTCTTGAGAAATCCAAGTGGCAGACTGATAGATTTGATGGATCAAAGGACCCTAAGGCTCATCTCAAGGTCTTCCTCAACTTGCAGACAACCAGACGGGATAAGCATTCATCCTAATCCTATTAAGACTAGCACTAAGGTGGCTCACCCAGTTGGAGTCTTCCCAAACCCAGAATTGGACAACGGTGGTGAAAGCCTTTACCAAACAATACTTTTATAACACTGAGATAGATGTGAAACGTTGGGAGCTTGCAACGTTGAGACAACAACCTAGAGAAGGATTCACTGCCTTCTTGACGAGGTTTAGGGATAAGGTTGCAAAGATGGCAGATCGGACTTCAAAAGCAGAGCAAGTGGAAATGTTGATTGAAAATTTGTCAAAGCCATATTATGATGTCCTTTACTATCAACATCTACAAAATTTTGATGCCTTAATTACCATCAGTACACTTGTGGAAAATAGAATCCTAAGGGAAGCTCAATATCAAGGATCTTCCCAAGATGCAGGAAAGAACACTAGAGTTGGACGGGGGAAGGGTCCCGAGACCAATATGGTAGGTGCGGTTCAATAGTCAGTCTCACCTATTACCTCTTCACAACCATTCATTATACAAGCAAATGCACCCTCCCACAAGGCTCCTCGTCCAAGAAGGCAATTTATCGATTTAGGAATGCCGGTGACAACAGTGTATGAAAACTTAAAGAAACAAGGATTGCTAGGGATGGTGGCTCTAAGAGTGATCAGCAACCCTCCCCCAGCTTGGTACAGAGATCATAAATATTGTGCTTATCATACTCAGAAAGGGCACAACACTGAAAGATGCGTGGGTCTGCAGCATGCAATTCAGGATTTGGTAGACAACGAGACCATTGAAGTCAAGGTAAAGTAATCTCCTAATGTCAATACCAATCCCCTCCCAGATCATAGGACTATCAACAAGCTAGAAAAATTGGGATCCTAAATTTTGTGATCCAATCTATTTTATTAGGGATGCCAAGAAATATCAAGAGGAAAGGCATGTTGAATCGTAGGAGAAATTTCTGTTTGTGCAGAGATTGTCTCTCCCTTAGGAATTAGTAGGGCATATCTATAGTTTTGTCAAAGATGCCTATCAAAAGGAGTACGACTCCTTCCAAAGGGCTGTTCACATGTATCAGTTGGATACAAACTTTTTTCATCCCATGCTCTATGATCATATGAACAATCTAGATGAAGAAGCCACAGAGAGTGATCCCACTCAACTCATTATATCCAGAGCTCAGAGGAATCACATGAATGCTCGCAGGAAAATCATGAGTCCAAGGGCCAGAGTCATGTGGACTCCCAAAAGGAAAGAGTCATCAGAAGAAGAATCAGAAGATCGGACTCCCACCGTTCATCATTCCTCATCAACAGAAGAATCTACCGTACCATACCTCCAACATTCACCATATTACCAACCTACACCATATCATCAACCTTCACTACTTCATCAAGGAGGAGTTTTCTCATATTATCACCCCTAATCTTCATACCATATCTCTCACATCACATCACCTTCATACCACCCCACCTCATATCCCTCATCACCCTCATACCAATCCCATTCTCAAGGTTCGGTGTACAACCCAAAAGAAGGATGGATGGATGGGTACAATTGAAAGGATATGCTTGCACTACCAGACTCCCCAAAGATGACCACATCAATAGGATTAGTAAATGCTTTAGGAGAAGGCTAGGATGGTGATCCCACTTCTCTAATTCAGCCCACTATATCTTCAGAGGATAACCCAGAAAACATTGAAGAAGTCATGGATGACCTCCTCAAAGCAGTGATAGCATTGTCAGTGAGAGAACAAATCAAAGAGGATGCCTCCCTAATCCACATAGGGAGTGACACAGAGGATGATGACAAGGACGAGAGCAAAGATGAGAAGGATGGAGATAACTCTGATACTCAAGATGAGGATGAGTATCCAAATTGGGATGATTACCAAGGGCCTTGGCACAATGATGAAGATGATGAATCAGGATACCATTTCCCCAGAGATCCAGGAGGATATTCAGTATTTTCCATCGGTGAAGATGATCCAATGACTGATCTCACAGATGCTATTCAGCTGGCACTCACAATTCACATGGAAGGGGGAGATTCAACATCAGATTCAGAGGATAGTGAAGGGTATGAGATCACTATTGAAGGTGAAGAAAATCCTATAGCAGAACATATGGCTTATGTCCATAATCATTTGGTTGACATCAAACTCGAGGTTGATGGAATTGATCGAATGTTAGGAGAAGTAGCCATCAGTGAACAATACTACATTGAGCAGTTGATAATCCTTGTAAAAATAGGGGGACATTCCACACTTGCAGAAATGATAGATACAGCAGTTGCATGACTTTCTAATGCAGTCAATATGGTATGAGCTAGGGCCGTGGATATTTGTGGAGGACCTTGACCTCCTACCCCAAGTAGTGAAGAGGAATCTGAGGAAGAAGATGACCCCATGGTAGGGATAATTACCATAACAAATAGTGATGATGAAGATTGCTATCCCACGGAGATTATCGTGAAGAAACCTGCCAATGTGATGGAGACCAAAAGTGGAAAAGAACACAAGGGTAAGGCCCTAGCCGCAGAACAGTCAAGAACTAGTGGGGCAGGAACTAGTGGCTTGAAGGAGTTGGAGAATCTAGCCTTAGCTGAAGTCCCAAGCTAATATCTTGATTTGGGGATTGTTGATGGCCTCCCCCACACACCGCGATGTAGTCTTGAAGTCTCTCACCAATGTGCAAGTGCCAATCGATATAGATCTAGTACACCTCTCACACATAGTGGGGGCAACATATGTAGTACAGTCATTGATGTTCTCAGACTCTGAACTCCCCAAAGGAGCCTAGCACAATAAAGCTCTACACATAACGGTAGAATGTTTGGATAAGGTGGTTCCCTAGGTTTTCATTGACAACGGGTCCGCTTTGAATGTTCTACCCTCGAGATAGGCAAAGAGTATTGGCATCAACCTGTAAGAGATGACGTTGTCAACCCAAACCATATGAGCATATGACAACACTAAGAGAAAGATCCTTGGCATCCTCACCATCGTCGTAGTAATTGGCCTGGTGAAGTTTGATATTGATTTCCAAATCATTGATATATCGACATCTTTTAACATGCTCTTGGGAAGGCCTTGGTTGCATCAGGCGAAGGCAGTATCCTCTAGTCTCTATCAAAAATGAAGTTCATTCATAAAGGAAAGGTGATTACGATATCCGGAGACCCTAAAGTGGTGAACACCTTAGCCAACATTGAAAATAGATAAGAATAAGACCAAGAAGTTTAACTTAGTGGTTTTGAAATAGAGGAAACCTATGCTACCATTGCCAAGGAAATGCCAGATGAAAAGATTTCGACTAATTATGAAGCTATATGGAGTCCTCCGATGAATCAAATGATTAGGAACATACAATACTTTCTAGGGATGGGATTGGGAAAGGATCATCAGGGTGTTTCAAAATTACCTACTCAGGTGGTTAGCCAAGGAAAGAGAGGTCTTGGGTATATTCCTCAAACCCCCGGACCCAGCAGTAAGAATGGCAGCAAAGGGCAGAAGGTACTAAGGATGACTAGGAAAACCTCTGCCTCTTACTACCCCACTCTTAATGGGTACTTCATAAGGGAAGGAGAAGATTTTTCCTTTTGCGGAAATGTTAAGCCATGGTTTGACGAAACCGTCGCAAAGATGTAACCAGGGTTTGAAGTATTCTTTCAAGATGAGTTTGACTGGGTAACTCATGAGGTAGAACAACAATAAATGCTAGCCAAAGAAAATGATGAAGATAGTTACATCATTGGAATAGTGGAAGTAGCACTGATTGAAGATGGGTTCTCCTCTAACAACCCCACAACACTGATCCGGTCAAAGGAACTGCCAAGTCCCCGAATACTCTTGAAGAGGGAATGGGAAAAGAAGATAAGACTCGTCTAGAGTCTACAACTTCCCGCAGATCTAAAAGGTCACAGCTGCTCCTTTTTGCAGAAACCACGAGCTTAGGAGTTACATAAGCTCAAGTCCAGGCCTTTCAGAGGAAGAAGTGCTCATGTGAAGCAAAGAAGAGCACAAAGAATGATGGTTTGTATGTACTGTGCCCAAATAAACTGCAATGGGAAGGTCCGTGAAGGTGGTCAAAGATGTGATCGAGCCACTGGGATGGCATCCCTCAATAGGCTAAAAAAGATGGACTTTATAGAAAGAGGATTGAGTAGTCTCCACCAATCTTCACCTCTCAGAAAATTCAGCTTCCGAGAGCATGAGGTTGATCAACTGATATTTGTGAAGAAACAAGCACCTATCCAGAAGAATCATTGCACCATTGAAGAAATAGCAGCAACCTTCCTGGAAGAAGAAATAGGCCCGTTGCCACATCTCCTCATCCATCGAGTCGTCGAACTGCTCCTAAACTGGACTAGCATTGGGGAGAATTTCAAGTTTACTCATGCTATTAAGTCAATCAAATTGGATACCACTGATGAAAGTATTAAACTGATCATCTAGTCTGTAGTCGAGTCAGTTGTTGAGTCTGTTGTTTATGATTTCGTGTTGGCCTCCCCTCTTGAGGAGAGTCCGGAGTCTGTGTATGTCAAGTCTATTACTCTTTCTTTCATGAATAAAATTCTAATTTCGAGTATGACTTGCCTCCTTTTTTTTATGATGATCTTAATAAATATCAAGAGTTAATAAAACAATGCAAACCAAAGAAAGCCCAACCCATCCGTGAGGATACCCGGCTTATTAATTTAGGAACCGACCAATGCCTTTGAGAGGTAAAAATTGGCACCACCCTAGACAATGAAGAAGCAGAATAGATGATCAGTCTTCTGAAGGAATTCACCGAAGTCTTTCTTGGTAATATGAGGATATACTTGATATAGACCATGACATTGTGCAACACCGCTTGCCGACCTACCCTAAGGCAAAGCCAGTCAAACAGAAGCTCAGAAGGATGCATCTAAAATGGAGTGAGAAGATCAGGGAAGAAGTAGTAAAACAATGGAATGTGGGGTTCTTACGAGTTGTAAAAACCCCTAATGGTTGGCCAACATTATTGCAGTGCCAGAGAAGGATGGCAAGGTACGAATGTGCATAGACTTTTGGGATCTTAACAAGGTGAGCCATAAAGATGACTTCCCATTACCTCACATTGATGTAATAGTTGACAACACGGCAAGCCATGCCTTGTTATCATTTATGGATGGATTCTCAAGATACAACCAAGTAAGCATGCACCCCGAAGATTTGGAGAAGACAACCTTCACCACTCCATGGGGAACCTTTTGTTATAAGGTGATGCCTTTTGGACTAAAGAATGCCGAGGCAAATTATCAGAGAGTAGTTATGGACATATTACATGACATAATGAACAAAGATGTGGAAGTCTATATGGATGACATGATAGTGAATTCAAAAGATAGGCAAGGGCACATTCCTACATTAAGGCTATTCTTTGAAAGAATCAAGAAGTATCAGTTGAGGTTGAATTCTCAGAAGTGTGTCTTTGGGGAAACAATAGGAAAATTTTTACGGTTCTTCGTGAGTGAAAGAGGCATTGAAGTCGATCCTATCAAGATCAAGGCAATTCAGGAGATGCCCACACCTCGAACTGAGAAGCAAATATAAGGATTTTTAGCTCACATCCAGTATATCAGTAGATTCATAGCTCAGTTGGCTACAATCTATGAACCAATCTTCAAGTTGTTGAAGAAGGATTAGCCCACAGAATGGAATAACCAATGCCAACAAGATTTTGATAAGATCAAAGGATACCTCATGAACCCACCAGTATTAACACCACCACTAGAAGGAGAGCCACTTCTGTTATACTTATTAGTGGGAGATTATTCCATGGGCTCATTGCTAGCATAAAAAGAGATGAAAAAGGGGGCAGAGTATGCCATATATTACCTCAGTAAGTTGTTTCTGGAATATGAGATGCGGTACACATCTTTGGAAAGAACTGTGTTGCATTGTTTGGGCAATAAAAAGGCTGCGACACTACATGGTAGCTTATGTAATACGTTTGATCTCAAGGATGGATCCAATCAAGTACCTCTTTAAGAAACCAGCTCTAATAGGAAGGATGGCCCAATGGCTCCTTCTGCTATCAGAATTTAACATCACCTATATTACTCAAAAATCTATCAAGGGGCAAGCCATAGCTGATCATTTGGCTACCCACCCCACAGAAGATGGAAGAGCTTTGGTTGATGCCTTTCCTGATGAAGAAATCACAAGAATAGAAGAAGAAGACACAACTAATGAATGGCAATTGTTCTTTGATGGAGCAGCTAATCAAAAAGGGTGTGGCGTTGGAATATTACTTGTCACTCTTGATGGTCTTTATTTGCCTTCATCATTTTGCCTCGATTTCTCCTGTACCAATAAAATTGCTGAATATGAAGCTTGTGCCTTGGGACTCAAAACTACCCTAACCATTGGGGTGAAAAGGATTAAGGTGTATGGAGATTCATCCATTGTCATTTGGTAGACGCAAGGAAAGTGGAAGACCAGAGATGAGAAGCTAAAGGCATATTAAGAACATTTGGAGGAGGTGATTGTACACTTTGGGAAGATCTCGTTTGAATACTTCCAGAGAGATAACAATAGGTTCACCGACGCCCTCGCAACCTTGGCATCCATGGTAGAATGCAACCCTATGGCTAGGGTCCTACCATTCTTGGTAGAATAAAGAAGCAGGCCCATTTATCACAATTCGGTGAACTCTCTAACCATAGATGGTCGGTCTTGGTTCACTTATATTGTGGATTTCATCACAGAAAGGAAATACCCGGTTGAAGCAACTAAAAGAGAAAAGAAATTTTTGAGAAGATATGCCACCCAATTTATCCATCAAGAAGACTTGTTATACAAGAGGTCCCATGATGGAATGCAGTTGCTGTGTGTGGATGAAGAGCAAGCTACAACCATCATGGAGAAAATTCATTAAGGCCTTTGTGGACCCCATATGAATGCCAAGATGCTAGCTAAGAAGATCCTTAGGCTGGGATACTATTGGAACACAATGGAAGCAGATTGCATAGACTTTGTCAAGAAATATCACAAATCCCACCAACAGAGTTACACTCACTCAGTTCTCCTTGGCCATTTTCTACTTGGGGAATTAACATCATTGGGAACATCAACCCCAAGGCATGTAACTGTCACGAGTTCATCTTGGTAGCCATCGATTACTTTACTAAGTGGGTAGAAGCCTAGTTATATGCAGTCCTCACATCTGCTAAGGTGGCAAAATTCATCCAAGAAAATATCATTTCCCGATATGGAGTGCCTCAAGAGTTGATATCAGATCAGGGATCCCATTTATGGGGTAAAATCGAAAAAATTTACACAAAGTTTGGTATTAGAAGGCACCGACCTACCACTTATAGGCCACAAACCAATAGGGCAGTAGAAGCAGCTAACAAGAACATCAAAGTGATCTTATAGGAAATGGCAGAAACACACAAGGATTAAGTGGACAAGTTGCCACTTTCTTTGTGGGCATATCGGACCTCTGTACTATCCTCGATAAGGGCAACTCCTTTCTCTTTGGTATATGGGGTTGAGGCAGTGCTACCCGAGGAAATCCTAGTACCATCGCTAAGGGTGCTTCTTAATAGTCAGTTACCTGAAGGAGAATGGGTGAAGGCCAGACATGACAAGCTCAACTTTCTTAATGAAATGCGAATGAAAGCCATAGACAACCTAAAGAAATATCAACTGAGAATGGCAAGGGACTTCAACAAGAATGTGAAGCCCCGTCACATAGAAGAGGGGGAACTTGTTCTTCGAGAGCAAAGAACCCCAATTCATGACTCAAGAGGAAAATTCAGGCTCAACTGGAGTGGCCCATTCACTGTCAAAGAAATTCTACCAAGCAAAGCTGTGAAACTCATAGACCACAACGACAAAGAAATACCTAGACTGGTTAACATGGATCAACTCAAGAGATACTATGTCTAATAGGGTGAATAGCCTAAACTACGCTAGACTTGATTCCTCTCAAGGGATTCGTAGGCAACTTGACATGTGCAAGTGCGGTCTCAACCATCTCAAAGCAATAAATTGATTCCTAAATTAATAATCAAAGTATCTTAAAAGATCATTATAGTTTATATCCCCCAAGAATCGTCATTTTTCATGCAAGGTCATTAAGTATCTGTCATTTACCTATGGTCCTTCAAATTCTTATCCAAGATTCTATCTCCCGAAAGTCACCACTTGGCACCACTATGTCAAGACCAGTTCATTCCCCATCCTTGATTAGTCAAAAAAAAAAAAAAAAAAGGAGTGTGTTTGATTCAATAGTGGTGAAGGTTTGGTTGTGTCAATAGCTAATGTGTGATACTCGGAAAATCATCGTCTTCCCTTTTGCTTGTGATGATTGTAGGAAAGGTCATGGACCCCTTGGATGAGACATTGAGAAAATCGACCTTGGACATAAACATGAGGGCACCAGGAATACTAGAATCCGTGAATATGTCGATGCTCGGTCAGATCGGGTGCATAAAGCTACATCACCATGTACTCCAACAAGTGCCTCCACACTAGGATACCAATCTTTATGTATTTTGGTTTAGATTAGTTGAGATCTGTCCAACTCTCGAGGAATTCGAAGTTTATATGTCATCTCCACCTAAGAGCAAGTTGATTCAACCATCTTTGATGAAAGATTACTCAGAGGAAATTCAGGATTTCTTTGGATGGAAGGAGGAGGAAGTGAAGCAATTTGTTAGATATGGGAAGATCGACATTTTGAAGGTGGCTAGGATCTTCAGTCAATACCTACCACTAGGGGAAATCCATCAGCAAAGGTCACAAGACGTTTATCTACTATGCATGATAGCTTGCTATGATCTCCGAACTCTGGGACGTGGTGCACCAACTGTCCTAATAGAAGTGATAAAGCAATTGAAGAAAGGAAGAGATATCATTCCCACAGTCCTTGCAGAGACATTCAAAGGACTTGATGACATGAGTCATAGCTATAGGTTCGGACTTGATCATTATCATGGAAGTCCTGCCATTTTTCAACTGTGGCTACTTGATAAATTGAAGCTAAATAGGCTATTAAAAGAATGCCGACTTGCAGCTCTTTGCTACTAGGAAAGGAGGGAAGCCCCAGAGTTCAAGCTCATTGTTGATTGGAAAGAGTACTTATAAGGAAGAACTATAAAGGACATTGCATGGAGATGCCTAGGGATCTTAGCATTGCCAGTTGTCTCCCATCTCGTCTCGCTCTCTGGTCGCCCCTTCCACTTGACTAGATACTCCATATAAGGAGGTACTTTGTGTCTTTGGATGATTGGATCAGCAACCAAATTAGCCTCCCTCTTGAAATGAGCAATGCCTATTGGGGCTTTTGTTGTAGTCACATAACTTGAGCCTCCTACAACGTCGTCTAGTTGTCTCTGTCCTCTTGTTTGCATCTTCCTCTTCTTGGCATGGAGCAAGCCATCTTGCTCCCAAATTCTCCTTGTCTTGCCCTCTCGTGTAAGGGCAAATAAGCACCTAGCCCCTGGATGGTGTTGGAGAACTCCTTTTGTCCCAAGGTTCGTCTCGACCCCTCGAGCATCAGTTATGGGATGATCCTGGGAGTTCACGTCTTTGAGCCACATAGTTGTCACATGCTCAACACCCTCTTTAGCCCTGATGTTCATCTTGACCACTTGAGCAACATCATGTATAAGGCATTCTTTGGAGTTGATAGCCTTAGGACACCCTTGGTCCAAGTTCCTTTGACTCCTCCGTCAAGGTGAGGTTGTGTGTGGCTCCCGTATCTACTTTCACCTGTGTGGGCTTCCTATTGATGTGCACTTTTGCACACATCAGCCTTTCTTGAGAGTTAAGGGCCTCAACCCCTGTTTTGCCCCTGGTGGCACTGTGCTGCATTTGTGACCCCATGCAAGGTGGTTCTTCCTCTTGGCCCTCTTCCTCTAATAGGGCACTGAGAGCTTTCCTCCTGGGGCAATCCCAAAACCAATGTAGCTCATCACATAAGAAGCACTTGTCTCTAGGCTTGAACCGATCCCTCTTATCACGCTTGTGCCTTAGTGCTTCTCCTTTAGACATGTCAGTGGAGGTAGTGGCTTCACTCGTCGCTATCCTCCTCGTACCCCAACCTTCCCATACTTCTTCTCCAATACGAGCTTTCACATTGTCCAACGCCTTGCACACTTGAGCCTTCGAGGTGGCAACCATCTCCTCTTGGTTACTTACTATGGTGTTGAGGGCACCTTGTAGGGACTCCTTGAGCTCCCCCATCTGGCCATCAAGCTCCTCCCTAAGCTCCATATGACCTTTGAGCTCCTCCCCACTTTGCTCCGCAACATCGAGGCACCCCTTTGCCTCGGCCAATACTTGCTCCCCTAGAGCTAATCGAGGCTCCATAGCAACACCAACGTCGACAGACTTGCCTTCACTCTTTCTTTGCTTACTTGTGTAGGTGTTGGTCTCTATTCCACAGTTTTAGCTTGCTTGCCTCTTATCCCATAAGCTTGGCTCCCTCGCAACCGAAGCTCTGATACCACAACTGTCACGGCCTTAGACCTTTCTAAGCAACCGCGCCGACACTTAGCACTCCCACTAGCACTAAGTCAGCCTAACCACCCTCCTTAAGAGATTTGGGAAGAAAAAAAGTGAACACAAGAGTGAGTTTGAGAAGAATAAACTTGTATTGCACTAGAGAACTCTTAAGTACAAGGCTTGAGAACTCACTTGCTTGGTTGAACACTCTTGGTTGGTCCTTGGTGAGTACCTTTGCCAAATGAGGCAACACCTATTTATAGGCACCCCAAGTTACAATGGATGGTTAAGATATTTAAAAATGTCCTCCATCCAATGGTTGGGGAGGAAACTAGAAGCTTCCCACCTCCTTAGTGGAGAACTCTAAAAATCTCTCCTAAAATATCTTCTATAAATATCTATAATAAAATATCTAGAGTTACTACACCTTTGTAGAAAACTCTAGAACTTGGAC
>NC_056562.1:39914914-39917414 GCF_013358625.1 Macadamia integrifolia | reverse complement strand
GTGGTTAGGCTGACTTAGCGCTAGTGAAAGTGCTAAGTGCCGGTGCGGTTGCTTAGAAAGGACTAAAGCATTGACAACGTGCTCTTGAATGGCCCAAGTGTGTGCCTACACGTGCCCCCAAGTGTTAACTATGTGTGCCCACGTGTACACAGTGAATGGCCGCACAACACCCCAAGTGTTGACTACAAGTGCACAATGAATGGCCCAAGTGTTGCCTAGATGTGCCCATGCTGCCCACAACTGTTGCCCAAGTGTGCACCTAAGTGTGCCTGTTGTCATGGCCTTAGACCTTTCTAAGCAACCGCGCCGGCACTTAGTACTCCCTCTAGCACTAAGTCAGCCTAACCACCCTCCTTAAGGGATTTGGGAAGAGAAGAAGTGAACACAAGAGTGAGTTTGGGAAGAATGAACTTGTATTGCACTAAAGAACTCTTGAGTACAAGGCTTGAGAATTTCCTTACTTGGTTGAACACTCTTGGTTGGTCCTTGGTGAGTGCCTTTGCCAAATGAGGCAACGCCTATTTATAGGCACCCCAAGTTACAATGGATGGTTAAGATATTTACAAATGTCCTCCACCCAATGGTTGGGGAAGGAAACTAGAAGCTTCCCACCTCCTTAGTGGAGAACTCTAGAAATCTCTCCCAACATATCTCCTTTAAATGTCTTCTATAAATATCTATGATAAAATATCTAGAGTTACTACACCTTTGTAGAAAACTCTAGAACTTGGACCTTACTTAGCCCATTGGCCTAAGTCCATGGGGTTGGTGGGCTAGGCCCGTGGGCCTATGTTAGGCAGGTCGTGACACTGTGCATGCTCTTGAATGCCCCAAGTGTCGCCTTAAATGTGCCTATACGTGCCCGCAAGTGTTGAATAAGTGTGTCTAAGCGTGCACCCAAGTGTAGCCCAAGTGTCGCTTAATTGTGTTCTTGAATGCCGCAAGTGTGCACATATACGTGCCCATGACAATGCCAACGCGTGCCCCCCTAAGGGTGCCTAAGTGCATATGAAGGCAGTGCACAAGGCGACAGTATCGCACACAGGGTCGCACAATGTGCGTGCATAGTGGCAGGCATGGCTGCACTACCGCGTGGAAGGCAGCTGGCATGGACGCACAAGGTGTAGGCATCACCGAGGGCAAGGTTGCACTAGCGCACTAAGTCTGCTGGCGTCGAGGCAGGCTGCCGTGCACATGGATGCGGGCGTTGCTGCAAGACCGCACACATGGTTGCACGCAACCTCGGGCACGGTTGGGGGTAAGGTTCCACTATCGCGCGCAGGGGTGCAGGCTACCGCGCGCACATGGCTGGGGGCAAAGGTGCACACCGCGCGTAAGGCGACAGGAAACAATGCACATTGCTGCTGGAAAGGCTGCTCAACTGCACGAAAGGTGGAAGGCCCGGGTGCACATGGCGGATGGCAATGGTGCAGGCAGCGCGCGCTGGGCTACTGCCCGTGCCGCACTTCTACGGACATGGTTGCGACCACGGCTGCACAAGCCTTGCACATGGTTTTGCGCATGGCAACAAATGCCTGGCGGATGATTGCGTGCATGGCGCACATGACACGTAGATGGCTACACAGCCGCGCCCAAGGTTACGTTCCACGTCGCACATGCTGCGCTTTTGGCTGCACTAACTCACGCAAGGTTGCTGGCATGGCCGCACATGCCGCGCCCCTGGCTGCCCTACCACTTGCAAGGTTGCGTGCATTGCTTCACACCACCCCCCAGGTCGCATGCATGGCTGCATGTGCCACGCCCATCGCTTCGTCGTCGCACGCTAGGTTTCGGGATTTGTCGGAAGTGCCACGCAAGAGGTTGCATGCAATTGGCTATTTGGCACCCAAAGTACAATCATTTTCACTTAAACCCCGTATTTCCATTTTTTTGGGTATTTTTCGTAATGTTTCAATCATAAAATATTAAAAAATATCAAAATATGTTGGAATGGTCCAATATTTTTTTAGAACATTCTATCAACCTTTGGAAGACATCCGAAATTTAGTTTTTAGAAAAATACATTAAAATGGATTTTTCATAGTTTTTTGAATTTAATATGTTTTTTAATATTAAAAAATTAATAAAAAAATAAATTTTTATTCGAAGACGATGATTTTTATTTGAAAATAATCTTTGGATTTTTCCTTAATTTTTTACCAAGTTTCATTTGATTTGGATATTTGAAGCTCAAAAAATAGAACGGTATATTTTTGGGGGTTGGTCATGTCTCCTTCTGGAAATGGGCAAAGAGTATAAGAGCTACCTTGAGGGAGGGGGGTGCCACTTCCAGGGTGGTTTTCGAGGGGCCGTACCGAGGGGTAACAGACAATGAGGGGCATGGTAGGCAAACCGAAAAGACCCATGGCATGGAAAAAGAAGTGAAATGGCACGTGGGTTTCGATGAGTTGGCCTCGGTGTGCGCTGAGGCTTGCCACTGCGTGCGGCTGGACGTGCATGGCTGCCTGCCTTCCGTGCCATGTGCCGACAGCTACTGTAA
>NC_056562.1:39897414-39899914 GCF_013358625.1 Macadamia integrifolia | reverse complement strand
CGTGGCGGGCGCAACGCACACCAAGGGCAAAATCTTCGAAACCAACATACCGTGAATGCGTCTTGCACAGGCGATGCCACTCTTGGTCATGCTATACGGCTTTTGACACATGCGGCGCAAGATGTGGAGGCACTGCAGCGTAAGGCAAGCAGCCCTGCGTGCCCAGCAGCACACACTTGCAAGCAACTGTGTGCGGCAGAGGGGAAGACTGTCGGGACGGACGCGCCATGTACATGTTCTCATAAACCACACCTTCCTTGGAAATGCTATGCGTCGAGGGGCACATGTGGAATCAGAAGTTGGGGCGTGACAGCGCATGGTACTCGTCCATGTGCGCCCAGCAGCCCACAGTGGCGGGCAAGGCTATGCGGAAGAAGGGGGCGGCGTTGCATGACAGAAGGGCTCACCATTCGCAAGCACGTCCACCTTCGTAGAGCATGCTCTGCCGCCACTGGCACACGTTACAGCATCTGCGGGCACATGGCACGGAAGGCAAGCGCCCATGCACGTCCAACCGCACGCAGTGGCAGGCCTCAGCGCACACCGAGGGCCGACTCATCGAAACCCACGTGCCATTTCACTTCTTTTACCATGCCATGGGTCTTTTCGGATTGCCTACCATGCCCCCTCATCGTCTGCTGCCCCTCGGTGCGGCCCCTCAAAAACCACCCTGGGAGTGACACCCCCCTCCCTCAAGGTAGCTCTTATACTCTTTGCCCATTTCCAGAAGGAGACATGACCACCCCCAAAAATATACCGTTCTATTTTTTGAGCTACAAATATCCAAATCAAATGAAACTTGGTAAGAAATTAAGGAAAAATCCAAAGATTATTTTCATATAAAAATCGCCGTCTTCGGATAAATATTTATTTTTTTATTAATTTTTTAATATTAAAAAATATATTAAATTCAAAAAACTATGAAAAATCCATTTTAATGTATTTTTCTGAAAATTAAATTTCGGATGTCTTCCAAAGGTTGATAGAATGTTCTGAAAAAATATTGGACCATTCCAACATATTTTGATATTTTTTATTATTTTATGATTGAAACATTACGAAAAATACCCAAAAAAATGGAAATGCGGGGTTTAATGTGAAAATGGGTGCCAAATAGCCAATTGCATGGCTTTTCTAACCCAAAGGGATGTTTCGCACAACATGATTTAAAGACCCAAACTACGTTGTGCGGGCATGGCCTTGGCGTGTGCAGCAGTCGGTGCCTCGTGTGCAGCCGAAGGCCGCAAACGAGCCTCTGTTGCATGGACCATGGGGGCCACGAAAGCACCCATGTGTGAGCCACGTGCGTGCGGCTATGTGCACGGCGGACTAGACCTGGGATCGATGGTGCGGCAATGCGTGCAACCTTACGCGAGCCATGTGCCGAAAAGCCCGTGGCATGTGCGGCCATGCCAGCCACCAATATCGCCGCACGGGAGGCCGTGCCAGCGAACTTGCTCGCGGTAGTGCACTCATGGGCGGTGCATGTGGACCACGCAACGCAACCTTGCGCGCGGCGGTGCAGCCGTGCCTGCAACCTCTTGCGTGGCTCTTCCGGCAAATCCCGAAACCTAGCGCGCGACGACGAAGCGATGGGCGTGGCACATGCAGCCATGCATGCGACCTGGGGGGCGGTGTGAAGCAATGCACGCAATCTTGCGAGCGCTAGGGCAGCAAGGGGCGCGGCATGTGCGGCCATGCAAGCAACCTTGCGCGGGTTAGTGCGGCCAGAAGCGCGGCATGTGCGGCGTGGAACGTAACCTTGGGCGCGACTGTGCAGCCATCTGCGTGTCATGTGCGCCATGCGCGCAATCATCCGCGCGGCGTGTGTTGCCACGCGCCAAACCATGTGCGAGGCTTGTGCAGCCGTGGTCGCAGCCATGTGCGCGGAAGTGCGGCACGGGCAGCAGCCCTGCGCGCGCTGCCCGCACCATTGCCATCCGCCATGTGCACCCGGGCCTACCACCTTTCGTGCGGTTGAGCAGCCTTTCCAGCAGCAATGTGCGTTGTTGCCTGCCGCCTTACGCGCGGTGTGCACCTTTGCCCCCAGCCATGTGCGCGCGGTAGCCTGCACCCCTGCGCGCGATAGTGGAACCTTACCCCCAACCGTGCCCGAGGTTGCGTGCAACCATGTGTGCGGTATTGCAGCAACGCCCGCATCCATGCGCGCGGCAGCCTGCCTCGACGCCAGCAGACTTAGCGCGCTAGTGCAACCTTGCCCTCGGCGATGCCTGCGCCTTTTGCGTCCATGCCAGCTGCCTTCCGCGCGGTAGTGCAGCCATGCCTGCCACCATGCACGCACATTGTGCGGCCCTGCGTGCGGTACTGCCGCCTCGTGCACTGCCTTCATATGCACTTAGGCACCCTTAGGGGGGCACGCGTTGGCATTGTCATGGGCACGTATATGTGCACACTTGCGGCATTCAAGAGCACAATTAAGCGACACTTGGGCTACACTTGGGTGCACGCTTAGACACACTTATTCAACACTTGCGGGCAC
>NC_056562.1:39839914-39889914 GCF_013358625.1 Macadamia integrifolia | reverse complement strand
TTGGAACTGCCATAAAGAGTTGGCGGGTTCCCAACTTGCCTCGCTCTCTGGTACCCCCTTCCACGTGACTAAGTACTCCCGACTAGGAGGTACGCCTCACCTCCGGATGATTCGATCAGCGATCAGGTATTCTGCCTCCTTGTCGTAGGAGGTGGTGATAGCCATTGGTGCTCTTGTTGAGGTTCCACGACTTGGGTCTTCCTTGTCTCCATGGTATGGCTTTAATAGGCTTGCATGGAAGACCGGATGGATCTTAAGCTTAGGAGGTAGGCTCACCTCGTAGGATACTTTGCCCACCTTCTTGGTGATTTCGAATGGGCCTTCATACCGGCGCACCAGCCCCTTATGTACCTACTTAGGGACTTGAATTGTTGAGGTAGAAGCTTCACAAGTACCAAGTCCCCGACCTTGAAATTTTCTGGTCGCCTCCCTTTGTTAGCCCATTTCTTCATCTTATTAGTGGCCTTGTCTAAGTATGACTTAGCCACATCTATCCTTGCTTGCCAATCCTTGGCAACCTTAAACGCCGAAGGGCTCTTCCCCATGTAGCCGGTCATCACCATGTTTGGCATTAAGGGTTGTTGTCCCGTGGTAATCTCAAATGGACTTTGGTTCGTGGCCTCACTTCGTTGGAGGTTGTAAGAGAACTGAGCCACATCAAGTAACTTGGCCCAGTCATATTGGTTAGCACTCACGAAGTGCCTCAAGTAGAGCTCCAACAAGCTATTAATGCGCCCTGTTTGCCCATCGGTCTGGGGATGAAAGCTTGTTGAGAAGTGTAGTGACGATCCCAACAACTTAAATAGCTCTGTCCAGAACCACCCCGTGAAGCGAGGGTCTCGATCACTTATTATGGATTATGGCACACCCCAATGTTTGATGATGTGCTTTAGAAATAGCCTTGCCACTTCTTCTGCCGTACAAGCCCTTGGTGCCGCCACGAATGTGCCATATTTGGAAAATCTGTCAACCACCACCATTATTGATCCATACCCTTCTGACTTGGGTAGGGCACTGATGAAGTCCATAGAGACACTCTCCCATGGTCTTTCTGGTATGGGAAGTGGCTCCAGTAGTCCCCTGGGTGGTTGCTGCTCTACCTTATCTTGTTGGCATACAAGACAAGTTCTCACATAGGCCTCTATGTCATCCCGCATCTGAGGCCAATAATAGGCCGCTTCTAGTAATGCCCGCATGTGCCTTTGTCCTGGGTGGCCAGCCCATTTTGTGTCGTGGCATTCACAAATGAGGTTCCTCCATAGGTTACTCCACTTAGGTACGTAGAGTCTCCTCTTCTTAGCATAGAGCAAGCCATTTTGCTCCCAAAATCTTCGTGTCTTGCCCTCCCGTGTAAGGGCAAGTAAGCTCTTAGCCATAGGATCATGTTGGAGGCCCCCCTTGATCAACTCTAGAAGTTCCCCCTCCGGTTGGCTAAGAGAAGCCAACTCCGCCTTTCTACTAAGCGCATCAGCCACCTCGTTAGCCTTACCTAGCTTGTATTCAAAGACGAAGTCGAACTCTGCCAAGAAGTCTTGCCATCTAGCTTGCTTAGGACTTAACTTCTTTTGGGTTTGAAAGTAACTAGTGGCAACATTATCGGTCTTCACCACAAATTATGACCCAAGTAGGTAGTGTCGCCATGTCCTTAGGCAATGCACCACCGCGGTCATCTCCTTCTCATGGACTGTGTAGCGCCGCTCTGTCTCATTCAACTTACGGCTCTCATAGGCAATGGGGTGCCTTTCTTGCATCAACACCCCACCGATAGCAAAGTTAGATGCATCTGTGTGCACCTCAAATGGTTTGCCATAGTCGGGTAGGGCAAGCACTGGTTCCCCCATGACAGCATTCTTTAAGTCCTCAAAGGCCTCTTTGCATGCGTCTGACCATAACCATGGTCGGTTCTTCTTTAGTAACTCTGTAAGTGGAGTTGCCCTTCTTGAGTAACCTTGAATGAACCGTCGATAATAGTTAACTAAGCCAAGGAAAGACCTTAGCTCAGTCACTTTAGTTAGTGTCTCCCATTCTTGGATAGCCCGCACCTTGCTCTCGTCCATTTGTATGGTTCCACCTCTAATCTTGTGACCAAGGAACATCACTTCCTTTTGTGCAAATGCACATTTCTCCTTCTTGACATAGAGTTGATTGTCCCTTAATTCCTTGAATATGATCTTCAGGTGCTGAACATGCTCCTCCAGTGTGTTACTATAGACGACGATGTCGTCCAAGTACACCACCATGAACTTATCGAGGTAGGGGTGGAAGATCTTGTTCATAAGGGTGCAAAATGTAGCCGGGGCATTCGTGAGTCCGAACGGCATCACCAAGAACTCGTATGAGCCATATCGTGTCACGCATGTTGTCTTTGGCTCATCACCTTCCGCAATGCGGACTTGGTAGTACCCCGATCGTAAGTCTAACTTGGTGAAGTACCTTGCCCCACCAAGTCTATCAAATAGATCTGCTATCAAAGGAATGGGATACTTATTCTTGATTGTTACCTTGTTCAACGCCCTGTAGTCGATGCATAATCGAAGCAATCCATCATGCTTCCGTTGAAATAGAACCGGGGCACCGTAGGGAGCTTTAGAAGGGCGAATGAATCCCGCATCCAACAATTCCTTGAGTTGCTTCCTTAGCTCCTCCAATTCTGGCGGTGACATTCTATATGGTGCCATTGCTAGTGGCTTGCGCCTAGCTCCAACTCAATGGCATGATCCACCTCCCTCCTAGGTGGAAGCCTCTTGGGCAACTCGTTCGGCATCACATCCTTGAACCCTTCGAGGACCTTCTCGATTGGCTTGGGTAGCACCTTAGTTGGACCATCTTCCTTAGGCTCTAAGAGTGCTGCCAAGTATGTTGTCTCCCCCTTCTTAACTCCTTTCTCGAGCTGTATAGCCGAAAGAAGTTTTGGGCCGTCCTTGGTCCTATGTATAGTTGGGACCATACATGGAGCTCCTTCCTCCATAATGCAAACCATGCTGATAAATGGCATGGGTATGGCCTTAACCCTTCGTAAGAAATCCATGCCAAGCACCACTTGAAAATCATCCGTGGGCACTATCGACAAGTCAACTGTGCCCTTCCAGGTCCCGATGTTTAACTCGACCCCTCGAGCAACACCATGTATGGGACGGGCTTGGGAGTTGACGGCTTTAAGCCATCCTCCCTCCTTGATCCCTTTAAGTCCAAGTCTCTTCGCCTCTTCTATTGAGACGAAGTTGTGCGTAGCACTTGTGTCTATCATGGCACGAGTAGGCTTGCCTTTGATATGTACTTCCACGTACATTAGCCCTTTTTGTGAGGTTGTGGCCTTGATCTCTGTCTTAGCCTTGATGGAACTTAGTCGTTGTAGGGACCCCATATGCGCCTCATCGTCTTCTTTCTCCTCAAGTAGGGCATTGAGAGCCTTTCTCTTGGGGCAATCCCTGGCCCAATGGGGACCATCACACAAGAAACACTTATCCTTGGGCGTGAACTTGTCCCTTTTCTCTTGCTTGAGCCTACCCTCCTTGTTTGAAGATGGTTTACTGCTACCTTCCTTGGGAGGGTATGTCTTAGGCCCCTTCTCTCCCCCACCTTTCCCATTAGTACCCTTCTTGGCCTTAGAACTGTCATCTCTCCTAAACTCTACCAATGACTCTGCCGCTATGATGGCTGAGGCAAGGTTCTGTACACCTCGACGTTGTAGTTCTTGCGTAGCCCAGCCTTGGAGGCCATCCATGAAGTTGAATAGGAGTTCCTCCTCGGTCATACTCGGGACTTCGAGCATTAGGGTAGAGAATTCCTTCACATAGTCCCTAATAGAACCTGTGTGTTTAAGCCTCTTAAGGCTCCTCCTAGCCAAGAAGGTGGCATTCTCGGGATAGAAGTGTTTCTTTAACTCAGTTTTGAAATCATCCCAAGTGTCTATGGTGCACGTACTTCTCTTTATATCGGCATGCTTTCTACGCCACCATAGAGTTGCATCATCAGTGAGGTACCTTTGATGCCTCATCATTAAGTGCCATTGCCTTGAAATACCTCTCCATGTGCCATAAAAAGTTGTCGATTTCCCATGCATCTCTCTTCCCAGGGAATGGCTTGGGCTTTGGCACCTCCATCCTAGGCACTTCTCGTGAGGTAGTAGCTCCCTTGGCCACCGTCCTCTTACACAAAGCCCAATCCTCACGTACCTCAGCAACACAAGCTTCTATCTTGGCCAACGCCTCCCGCATTTGATCCTTGAAGGTGGAAATGTCCTCCCACACATGAGCCTTAAAGGATGCAAACTCCTCCTTTTGGTCATATGCCATGGTGTTGAGAGTACTCAATAGGGACTCCTTGAGCTCTCCTTCGAGCTCCTCCCCACTTTGCTCTACAACATCGAGGCGTCCCTTCACCTCGCCCATTGCTAGCTCCACCCGAGCTAAGCGAGACTCCATAGCACAACCAACATCTACGGACTTGTCTTTGCTCCTCTTTTGCTTCCCAGTGTTGGGGTTTCCCTCCCTTCCACGGTTTTGCTCACATGTTGCAACGTCGTGTACCTCTGAAAGGTTAGACATAATGCTTTTCCCATAAGCTTGGCTCCCTCGCAACCGAAGCTCTGATACCACAACTATCACGGCCTTAGACCTTTCTAAGCAACCGCGCCGGCACTTAGCACTCCCACTAGCACTAAGTCAGCCTAACCACCCTCCTTAAGAGATTTGGGAAGAGAAAAAGTGAACACAAGAGTGAGTTTGAGAAGAATAAACTTGTATTGGACTAGAGAACTCTTAAGTACAAGGCTTGAGAACTCACTTGCTTGGTTGAACACTCTTGGTTAAATGAGGGCACCTCTATTTATAGGCACTCCTAGTTACAATGAATGGCTAAGATATGTACATATGTCTTACATCCAACGGTTGGGGAGGAAACTAGAAGCTTCCAACCTCCTTAGTGGAGAACTCTAGAAACCTCCCATAATATTTCCTTATAAAATATCTAGAGTTCCACACTTTGGTAGAAATCTCTAGAAACTGGGCCTTACTAAGCCATTGGGCTTGGCTTGTGGGCCTTCTGTTGGTAGGCTGTGACAACGTGCACCACTGACACAGAGAAAGTGGACATATGCATCGTATGCCAAGCCACCTCACACCAACCACAAGGGCAGGCAAGAGGGATGAAATGAGAGTGAAGGGGCAACATCTTTCCATCCAACTAGGTAAGCAACACAGGAACAATTTTCATGCTCTTGACAAAGACACTTTTGGCCCATCGCGACCCATAGTGGTATCTATGCATAGTGGTTCAATACACAAGCAAAGAGCCCACAACCACAAGAAAAATCCACCGCCAAACCTACTACAACGTAATAAGGATTTGGTAGAAGAAAAATCAATAGCCCCGCTAAGCACGAAAATCACAACAATCAACCGGGGTCGAGGGACTTGAGATCTATCTCCTCCTACAAGCTTGCAATTTTCTTTTTAAAAACAAAAGTGTGGGGGGCGAGGGGGAAGTGGAGGGACTCGTGATCTGTCTCCACCTGCAACCTTGCAAACCTATGTTCTCCAGAGACCCACGTTAATGTCGCATTATAACACTTGCGGCAGGAGGCATGCAAATACCTCTACACCCAGGCATGACTTAGAAACGTATTTCACCAAATACCATAAAGGCCACAAAATCGAGCATGGGAAAAAACTCTTGCAAGCAACAAACCCACGAGAATGTAATTTTCTTTTTAAAAACAAAAGTGGGGGCAGGGGAGGGGGGGGGACTCGTGATCTGTCTACACCTACAAGCTTGCAAACCTATGTTCTCCAGAGACCCACGTTAATGTCGCATTATAACACTTGCGGCATGAGGCACGCAAACACCTCCGCACCTAGGCACGACTTAGAAATGCATTCCTCCCAATACCAAAAGGCCACAAAACCGAGCATGACAAAACTCTTGCAAGCAACATACCCACGAGAATGGAGATTTTTTTAAAAGCAAGGAGGGGTGGAGGGAATCATGATCTGTCTCCACCTGCAACCTTGCAAACCTATGTTCTCCAGAGACCCACGTTAATGTCGCATTATAACACTTGAGGCAGGAGGCATGCAAATACCTCCACACCTAGGCCCGACTTAGAAATGCACTTCTCCAAATAGCATAGGCCACAAAACCGACCATGAAAAAACCCTTGCAAGCAACAAACCCACGATAATGCAATTTAAAAAAACAACAAACAATGGGATGGTGGGGAGGGACCAACCAAATATTTACTGTGCACATTGACTTGACCAATGATTCCGTCAAATGTAGATAACACCCCACCCCTTGCACCATGACCTACATATGACAACAAGCCATAGAGCAAAGAAGGGTGCAAATGCGTGACTTCGACCACGCTCGTAAACAGTGGCACTAGCACAACTACACATGGAAGGAAGCAAAGCACGTCAAACTACCACAGTGCCTAGATGGGATTAATCAACGGGGCCAATGCTTCATTTGCACGTTTTTCACATGCCATGACTCCCTTGGGCATGCTGTACAAAACTAGCAAAAGTTGCAGTAGGCTGCAATGAGGGTGTAACTGCAGTGTGCAGGCAGCCATGCAAACCCACCAGCACGCATTGGCCGGCCAAGGTGCAAAACAAGGGGCTAATCATCCTAACCCTCATGCCATGTTGCTGTCCTTCACATGCCATGCAACTCTTGGAAATGCTGTGTGGCTACGGGCATATGTGGCAGCAGATATGCAAGGAGCCATGCACACCCAGCAGCACTCCATGGCAGGCCACAGCGCACATCGAAGGCAATCATCGGAACCAACGTGCCTTGATGGTGATTTTCACATGCCAAGCCTATCTCGGACATGCCATGCGGCTGGGGGCGCATCTGGCGGTAGCTGTGGGGGCACGACAGCACAAGGCAGGAACCCTTGCGCACCCATCAGCCCGGGGTGGCAGGCAACGGTGTGCGGAAGAGGGGCTGAACATCGGGACGCATTGGCCATTTCCTTATTTTCAAATGCCATGCCTCTCTGGAAACTGTTGTGCAGCCACGGACACGTGTCAGCAACTGTGGGGGCATGGCAGCGGTAGGTAGGGAGCGAAGGGCACCTAGCAGCACACGATTGCTGGCATTGGCATGCGACAGATACGCTGACCATCTGGACAAACGAGCCATGTACTTGTTTTCACATACATGCCAACCCATTGTTGGGCTTTCGTTGCAGCTACGACCGCAGGAGGCAACAGTTGTCGTGACATAGCGGTATATATTAGGCAACCACGATGGCAAAGCAGCACGCCGTGGCAGGCGCAACGCACACCAAGGGAAAAAACTTCGAAACCAACATACCGTGAAGGCGTCTTGCACAGGCGATGCCACTTTTGGTCATGCTATACGGCGTTTGACACATGCGGCGCAAGATGTGGAGGCACTGCAGCGCAAGGTCAGGCAGCCATGCACGCCCAGCAGCACACAATGGCAAGCAACTGTGTGCGGCAGAGGGGAAGACTGTCGGGATGGACGCGCCATGTACATGTTCTCACAAACCACACCTTCCTTGGAAATGCTATGCATCGAGGGGCACATGTGGCATCAGAAGTTGGGGCGTGACAGCACATGGTACCCGTCCATGTGCGCCCAGCAACCCACGGTGGTGGGCAAAGCTATGCGAAAGAAGGGGGCGGCGTTGCATGACAAAAGGGCTGACCATTCGCAAGAACGTCCACCTTCGTAGGGTATGCACTGCCACGACTGGAACACGTTACAGCAGCTGCGGGCACATGGCACAAAAGGCAGGCGGCCATGCGCGTCCAGCCGCACGCAGTGGCAGGCCTCAGCGCACACCGAGGGCCAACTCATCGAAACCCACGTGCCATTTCACTTCTTTTACCATGCCATGGGTCTTTTCGGATTGCCTACCATGCCCCCTCATCGTCTACTGCCCCTCGGTGTGGCCCCTCGAAAACCACCCTGGGTGTGACACCCCCCTCTCTCAAGGTAGCTCTTATACTCTTTGCCCATTTCCAGAAGGAGATATGACCACCCCCCAAAAATATACCGTTCTATTTTTTGAGCTACAAATATCCAAATCAAATGAAACTTGGTAAGAAATTAAGAAAAAATACAAAGATTATTTTCATATAAAAATCATCATCTTCGGATAAATATTTATTTTTTTATTAATTTTTTAATATTAAAAAACATATTAAATTCAAAAAAATATGAAAAATCCATTTTAATGTATTTTTCTGAAAACGAAATTTTGGATGTCTTCCAAAGGTTGATAGAATGTTTTGAAAAAATATTGGACCATTCCAACATATTTTGATATTTTTTAATATTTTATGATTGAAATATTAAGAAAAATACCCAAAAAAATGGAAATGCGGGGTTTAAGTGAAAATGATTGTACTTTGGGTGCCAAATAGCCAATTACATGGCTTTTCTAACCCAAAGGGTTGTTTCGCACAACATGATTTAAAGACCCAAACTATGTTGTGCGGGCATGGCCTTGGCGTGTGCAGCAGTCGATACCTCGTGTGCAGCCGAAGGCCGCAAAGGAGCCTCTGTTGCATGGGCCATGGGGGCCACGGAAACACCCATGTGTGAGCCACGTGCGTGCGGCTATGTGCATGGTGGACTAGACCTGGGATCGATGGTGCGGCAAAGCGTGCAACCTTACGCGAGCCATGTGTCGAAATGCCCGTGGCATGTGCGGCCATGCCAGCCACCAATATCGACGCATGGGAGGCCATGCCAGCGAACTTGCTCGTGGTTGTGCACTCATGGGCGGTGCATGTGGACCACGCAACGCCACCTTGCGTGCGGCGGTGCAACCGTGCCTACAACCTCTTGCGTGGCACTTCTGGCAAATCCCGAAACCTAGCGCGCGACGACGGGGCGATGGGCGTGCCACATGCAGCCATGTATGCGACCTGGGGGGCGGTGTGAAGCAATGCACGCAATCTTGCGAGCGGTAGGGCAGCAAGGGGCGCGGCATGCACGGCCATGCAAGCAACCTTGCGCGAGTTAGTTCGGCCAGAAGCACGGCATGTGCGGCGTGGAACGTAACCTTGGGGGGGACTGTGCAGCCATCTGCGTGTCATGTGCACCATATGCTCAATCATCCACGCGGCATGTGTTGCCACGCACGAAACCATGTGCGAGGCTTGTGCAGCCGAGGTCGCAGCCATGTGCGTGGAAGTGCGGCACGGGCAGCAGCCCTGCCCGCGCTGCCCGCACCATTGCCATCCGCCATGTGCACCCGGGCCTACCACCTTTCGTCCGGTTGAGCAGCCTTTCCAGCAGCAATGTGCGTAGTTGCCTGCCGCCTTACGCGCGGTGTGCACCTTTGCCCCCAGCCATGTGCACGCGGTAGCCTGCACCCCTGCACGCGATAGTGGAACCTTACCCCCAACCGTGCCCGAGGTTACGTGCAACCATGTGTGCGGTATTGCAGCAACGCCCGCATCCATGTGAGCGGCAGCCTGCCTCAACGCCAGCAGACTTAGCGCGCTAGTGCAACCTTGCCCTCGGCGATGCCTACACCTTGTGCGTCCATGCCAGCTGCCTTCCTCGCGGTAGTGCAGCCATGCCTGCCACCATGCACGCACATTGTGCGGCCCTGCGTGCGGTACTGCCGCCTTGTGCACTGCCTTCATATGCACTTAGGCACCCTTATGGGGGGCACGCATTGGCATTCTCATGGGCACGTATATGTGCACACTTGCGGCATTCAAGAGCACAATTAAGCGACACTTGGGCTACACTTGGGTGCACGCTTAGACACACTTATTCAACACTTGCGGGCACGTATAGGCACATTTAAGGCGACACTTAGGGCATTCAAGAGCATGCACAGGCACACTTGGTTGCACACTTGGGCAACAGTTGTGGGCAGCATGGGCACATCTAGGCAACACTTGGGCCATTCATTGTGCACTTGTAGTCAACACTTGGGGTGTTGTGCGGCCATTCACTGTGTACACGTGGGCACACTGTCACAGCCTGCCCACTGAAGGCCCACAAGCCAAGCCCAATGGCTTAGTAAGGCCCAGTTTCTAGAGATTTCCAACAAAGTGTGGAACTACTAGATATTTTATAGTAGATCTTTTCTAGAAGGTATTTTGTAAGGAGATATTATGTAGGGAGATTTCTAGAGTTCTCCACTAAGGAGGTGGGAAGCTTCTAGTTTCCTCCCCAACCGTTGGATGTAAGACACATGTACATATCCCAGCCATTCATTGTAACTAGGAGTGCCTATAAATAGAGGTGCCCTCATTTAGCTAAGGCACCAAGCAAGTGAGTTCTCAAGTCTTGTACTTAAGAGTTATTTAGTGCAATACAAGTTCATTCTTCCCAAACTCACTCTTGTGTTCACTTCTTCTCTTCCTAAATCCCTTAAGGAGGGTGGTTAGGCTGACTTAGTGCTAGTGGGAGTGCTAAGTGCCGGCGCGGTTGCTTAGAAAGGTCTAAGGTCGTGACAGTTGTGGTATCAGAGCTTCGGTTGCGAGGGAGCCAAGCTTGTGGGATAAGCATTATGTCTAACCTTTCAGAGGTACACGACGTTGCAACATGTGAGCAGAACCGTGGAAGGGAGGGAAACCTCAACACTGGGAAGCAAAAGAGGAGCAAAGACAAGTCCGTAGATGTTGGTTGTGCTATGGAGTCTCGCTTAGCTCGGGTGGAGCTAGCAATGGGCGAGGTGAAGGGACGCCTTGATGTTGTAGAGCAAAGTGGGGAGGAGCTCGAAGGAGAGCTCAAGGAGTCCCTATTGAGTACTCTCAACACCATGGCATATGACCAAAAGGAGGAGTTTGCATCCTTTAAGGCTCATGTGTGGGAGGACATTTCCACCTTCAAGGATCAAATGCGGGAGGCGTTGGCCAAGATAGAAGCTTGTGTTGCTGAAGTACGTGAGGATTGGGTTTTGTGTAAGACGGCGGTGGCCGGGGGAGCTACTACCTCACGAGAAGTGCCTAGGATGGAGGTGCCAAAGCCCAAGCCATTCCCTGGGAAGAGAGATGCACGGGAAATCGACAACTTTTTATGGCACATGGAGAGGTATTTCGAGGCAATGGCACTTAATGATGAGGCATCAAAGGTACGGACCGCTACTCTCTACCTCACTGATGATGCAACTCTATGGTGGCGTAGAAAGCATGCCGATATAGAGAGAAGTACGTGCACCATAGACACTTGGGATGATTTCAAAACTGAGTTAAAGAAACACTTCTATCCCGAGAATGCCACCTTCTTGGCTAGGAAGAGCCTTAAAAGGCTTAAACACACAGGTTCTATTAGGGACTATGTGAAGGAATTCTCTACCCTAATGCTCGAAGTCCCGAGTATGACCGAGGAGGAACTCCTATTCAACTTCATGGATGGCCTCCAAGGCTGGGCTACGCAAGAACTACAACGTCGAGGTGTACAGAACCTTGCCTTAGCCATCATAGCGGCAGAGTCATTGGTAGAGTTTAGGAGAGATGACAGTTCTAAGGCCAAGAAGGGTACTAATGGGAAAGGTGGGGGAGAGAAGGGGCCTAAGACATACCCTCCCAAGGAAGGTAGCAGTAAACCATCTTCAAACAAGGAGGGTAGGCCCAAGCAAGACAAAAGGGACAAGTTCACGCCCAAGGATAAGTGTTTCTTGTGTGATGGTCCCCATTGGGCCAGGGATTGCCCCAAGAGAAAGGCTCTCAATGCCCTACTCAAGGAGAAAGAAGACGATGAGGTGCATATGGGGTCCTTACAACGACTAAGTTCCATCAAGGCTAAGACAGAGATCAAGGCCACAACCTCACAAAAAGGGCTAATGTACGTGGAGGTGCATGTCAAAGGTAAGCCCACTCATGCCATGATAGACACAGGTGCTACGCACAACTTCGTCTCAATAGAAGAGGCGAAGAGACTTGGACTTAAAGGGATCAAGGAGGGAGGATGGCTTAAAGCCGTCAACTCCCAAGCCCGTCCCATACATGGTGTTGCTCGAGGGGCCGAGTTAAACATCGGGACCTGGAAGGGCATAGTTGACTTGTCGATAGTGCCTATGGATGATTTTCAAGTGGTGCTTGGCATGGATTTCTTACGAAGGGTTAAGGCCATACCAATGCCATTTATCAACACGGTTTGCATTATGGAGGAAGGAGCTCCATGCATGGTCCCAACTATATACGGGACCAAGGACGGCCCAAAACTTCTTTCGGCTATACAGCTCGAGAAAGGAGTTAAGAAGGGGGAGACAACATACTTGGTAGCACTCTTAGTGTCACACCCCGTTCACACTGAACCGGAGCGGTGACCGAGTTAACACCGGTTAACCCAAACCTGCCAGGATCATCAGATACTGTATTCCACCACAGCATACACACTCTAACATCAATTCATCAGATCAGCGGAAGACTAAAATTTACCTGTAAATAATTCCCATATACTTGATACCCAAATGATGATACCATAATTATATACATTTGGGCCCGAAGTCATGATATATATACACAAAAAGAATAAAGTTCAAATATCAAGTATATACAGGAATTTATCAAAATCATCAGAGTACACAGCTCGGCTCGGTAGTGGGGCTCAACACGGCCTCAAAACTGCTGTCCCGTAGCACAGCTCTCACACGCGCAGTCTACGCCGTGCTCAAACTCCTCAGGGGTCCACCAGTCCTCCTCAGGAAACTCGACTGTGGGACCCACCCCATGCTCCTCAGATGCATGACCTGCAAAAGCATCTAAAAAGGGGTGCACACGTGGAATGAGCTCACTAGCTCAGTAAGTAGAGAGGTGGACCACACACCACAGTCCACACAACACAACACATCATATGCACTACATGTCATGCAATTCATTTTAAATCACATACACCTAATCAACATTACTAAGTCTTTGGTTTTAGTGCTACTACAACCACAGTGCGCGTATACTCCGGGTACGAGCCGCGAACTCCCTCCCGCGATATGCCCATAGGGCTGCTGGAGAAGGCCCACCGTGAGTACTCGAAAAAATAAAGACAATGCCGTCCACCGGATCTCAACAGAAATGTAAATAAATTAAATGACAGTGCTGACTCCAGCAATTTAAAAGCAGTACGATTGGCCCTCTTGAAATACCACCGGGGTTGCCGACTGTCCTACATGACTCGCCGGGCGTAATGCCTAACCGCCACAGTGTCCGACAACCGCGACCCCTGCTTCCCCCCAAATGGCAACCCAACACCTTAACCCCTGTTGGGAAGGGTCGTAGCACGGGATGGTGAGAATCCTAATACCGCATGCTCCTATATGCAGTACGACTGCATAGTGCCACCGTGTCCCATACCACGGGCCACCAATGCATTCGTTTCCAAGCCGACCACGGCATCTAATCTATCAATGCATTATGCAACATGATGTCCACATTCAACATATAACATCTCATTTAATTTGCAATTGAAAGTAAACATAGCATATATGCACATCAATGAGTGGAATGACTAATCTATATAGCACATTCATGATGACATGACTAGATTAGATATAGTTATATGAATGCCAAACAAATGCCTTGAAACAAGGCCAAACGTCCTCTCTCCACTTACTTGTAGCGTACAAGGAGTCCCGCTCGGTACGGGTGAGATCCGGAGCGAATCGGGAAGGCTTTGGTGAACCTAACAAAATTGAGCGGGGTTAGTACTTCACCATTTTAGAATCAAAATTAATGAAATCCGACGTCAAAATCGTGTTTAGAACGTCGAAAGAAGGTCCCACGTCCGATTTGGGCTCGATCGGACCCAAAAATCACATTCTGGCCACTCGGGTGGGTCACTCAGGTGGGTTGTCTACCCACCGGTCCTACCCGCCGGTTTTGGACCGGCGGGTATGGACCCGCCGGTAGGACCCGCCGGTCCTACCCGCCGGTTTGGCCAGAACCCCTCTGGTCCTCTCAGGTGGGTGACTCAGGTGGGTGGTCTACCCACCGGTCCTACCCACCGGTTTTGGCGGAAAAACTCCAGTTTCTTCTCAACTTCCCCCATTCCTTGGGGACCCAAATAGGGCTTTTCTCAACCCAATCCTCACACCTTTAAAGTCCCATAGGAGGGTTCTAGCTTAGATCTAAGTTAGATTCGAGTGAGGGGAACCATCTTACCTTCTTTGCTCAAGAATGACTTCAAACCCTCCAAATCACTTCCAACTCACAATGCTCCCTCTACCTTGTCAATATCTCTTCAAATCCTTCAAGATCAACACATAAATCATCTATTAAACCTTAGATCCATCATTTCAAGAGGTGTTTACAAGATCTTAAGAAATCATACTCGAATCAAGGGTTTAAAGCGTGGGTTTGGCGAATGTTTATAAAACCCAGCTTTTCTTACCTCCAACTGTAGATCTCGAGTTGAAGATTACTCTCCCGGCACCGGAATGGCAAGATCGAGCTTCGGCGCCGCTGAAATCCTTCCTTTCTTCTTCTTCCTTTCTTCTTCCCTTTCTTTTTCTCTCTCCTCTTTACTTTTCTCACCAAACGTACGAGGGTAATAAATGGAAAGAAAAGAAGTCATAAAGCTTTATATACTATTCCTACTTAAGTGAATAGTGATGGATGGGTCACTCAGGTGGGTGGGTGTACCCACCTGACATACCCATCCGAGAGTAAAAACTTGGGATTTTGACCGGGCTCGGACCTCGGCTCGGACCCTACCCCAAGCATACAATGTAGCATACGTATATAACCTTAAAATACGGATATAATACCTATTCTATCCGTACATAGCCTTATGGTAGGTGCACGTACACGGTTTGGGCACTCCCGTCTCTTCTGGCACTGGCTCGGACTTGTCGGGCCAGCCGGTGTTTAAGGTCACCCGTGCCATCATAGCCCATAAGGAACCCGCTCTAACATCCTCTGGCTCGGTTCCTGCATGGTTAAACCGGTTCAACCACGAAATCAGACCGGGTTTAAGAAGCGGGATATTACATTACCCCCCCTTTCTGAAAAATTTCATCCTCGAAATTGCGTACCTGGTTGATCAAAAAGATGAGGGTACTTGGCTCGCATTTCTTCTTCTACCTCCCAAGATGCTTCTTCAAGTGAATGATCAGCCCATCGCACCTTTACATAGGAAATGGAGCGGTTGCGAAGGGTTTTCACCTTCCGGTCCAAAATTTCAGCTGGCTGCTCTGGATAGGTCATATCAGCTTCTAGGTACCCTGGTTCCACGGGTAGTACATGAGATGGATCATGCACGTACTTCTTCAGCATGGATATATGGAATACATTGTGAACATTTCCAAGCGAAGGTGGCAGGGCAAGCATGTAGGCTACTGAGCCAACCCGGGACAAGATCTCATACGGTCCCATGTATCTTGGGCTCAACTTCCCCTTTCTGTGAAACCTTTGCAACCCTTTAGTAGGAGAGATCTTGAGAAATACCTTTTCTCCTGGCTGAAATTCAATCTCCTTCCTGCGGGTGTCCGCATAGCTCTTTTGACGGGACTGAGCTGCTTTAATCCGTTCTCTAATAACGTCGACCTTGTCACAAGTCATTTGGATCATCTCAGGTCTTAACATTCGACGTTCACCTACCTCATCCCAATACAAAGGAGTTCTGCACTTTCTGCCATATAACGCCTCATATGGAGCCATCCCAATTGTAGCTTGGTAACTATTATTATATGCAAACTCCATAAGAGGTATATATTCTTCCCAACTGCCACTCATCTCCATTGCACATGCCCTGAGCATGTCTTCCAATATCTGTATGGTTCGCTCCGACTGACCGTCTGTCTGTGGGTGAAAAGCTGTACTCAAGTTCAGTTGCGATCCCAAGGCACGCTGTAAGCTTTTCCAAAATCTGGAAGTGAACCTTGGGTCCCTATCTGAAACAATGCTCACTGGCACTCCATGTAAACGCACTATGTTGTCCATGTAAAGTTGTGCTAGTTTGGCCATGGAGAACTTGGTCTTGATAGGCATGAAATGAGCAGTCTTGGTAAGCCGATCCACAATCACCCATATCGCATCCATTCCCTTAGGTGTACCTGGTAGTCCGGTGACGAAATCCATTGTAATCCTTTCCCACTTCCATTCTGGTACTGGGAGTGGCTGAAGGGTACCATAAGGTCGATGCCTCTCAGCTTTCACCTTCTGGCAGGTAAGACAAGTCGCCACATACAAAGCTATGGTGACTTTCATGCTTGGCCACCAGTAACTCTGTTTGAGGTCTTTGTACATTTTGGTACTTCCTGGATGAAGTGAGTACTCGGAGCTGTGTGCTTCTCTCACGATTTTATCCTGTATATCCAAATCATCGGGTACACACAATCTGTCTCGAAACATCAATGCCCCATCACTGGCTAAAGTAAAATCTGGGTCGTTCATTGTTTGGTCTTGAACCTTAACTCTGATTCGCTGCAATTCAGGATCCAAAGGTTGCTTCAGTATCACCTCTTGCCTAATTTCCGGATGCACCTGTAGAGCCGATAAAGATACCGTCAACCATTTAAGGTTTTCTGGTTGAGGTTCAAGCTCTAGGGTTGCCCCTTCATACAAGAGGGTCTCTTCCATTAGCACCGCCTCTTGCACAAGTGGTGAGCTTACTGCTAAGCATGAAAGCGACACAGTCTGTGTCTTCCGACTCAATGCATCTGCCACTACATTAGCCTTACCGGGATGATACTGAATATCGCAGTCATAATCCTTCATGAGTTCAAGCCATCTTCTCTGTCTCATGTTCAGATCCTTCTGAGTGAAGAAGTATTTCAGGCTTTTGTGGTCACTGTATATTTCACACTTCTCCCCATACAAATAGTGTCGCCAGATCTTAAGGGCAAAAATGACTGCCACTAATTCCAAGTCATGAGTGGGGTAATTCTTCTCATATTCCTTTAGTTGTCGGGATGCATATGTTATTACTTTCCCGCGTTGCATGAGAACACAACCCAAACCAACTTTGGAAGCATCGGTATAAACTGTCATTCCACCTGTGCCTTCAGGAATAGTCAGCACAGGGGCGGTCACCAACTTTTCTTTCAATTCCTGGAAGCTCTTCTCACATTCCTCTGCCCAGTCGAATTTCACACCCTTTTTCGTCAACTTGGTCATTGGTGCTGAGATCCGAGCAAAATTCTCGATGAAACGCCGGTAATATCCAGCCAAACCCAGGAAGCTTCTAATTTCAGTAACATTCTTGGGACTTTCCCATTCCACTACTGCTTTTACCTTAGCAGGATCTACTTCGATTCCAGCTTTAGACACTACGTGCCCCAGGAATCCAACTTGTTCCAGCCAAAATTCACACTTGCTGTACTTGGCAAACAACTGTTGATCTCTCAACCTCTGTAACACCATTCTCAAGTGTTGAGTGTGCTCCTCCTCGGTCTTGGAGTAGATCAAGATATCGTCAATAAAAACAATTACCCATTTGTCGAGCACATCCTGGAATACTCGATTCATTAGATCCATAAACGCTGCCGGTGCATTGGTTAACCCGAAGGACAACACTAGGAACTCATAATGGCCGTATCGAGTCCTAAATGTTGTTTTGGGTATATCACTACTCTTTAACTTGAGCTGATAATAGCCGGACCGAAGGTCTATCTTTGAAAATACTCTGGCTCCCTGCAACTGATCAAATAAATCATCAATGCGTGGCAATGGGTACCGGTTCTTAATGGTTAGCTGATTCAACTCCCGGTAATCTATGCACATACGCAGACTACCATCCTTCTTCTTGACAAACAACACCGGGGCACCCCAAGGTGAAACACTTGGGCGAATAAACCCCTTTTCCAATAGTTCCTGTAACTGCATCTGCAGTTCCTTCAATTCAGCTGGTGCCATCCTATATGGAGCCTTTGATACTGGAGCTGCTCCAGGAATCAAGTCTATGGCAAACTCCAACTCTCTGTCAGGTGGTAAATGCATCAGATCATCTGGGAAAACATCAGGAAACTCTTTAACCACCTTTACTTCTTCTAGAGGTGTAACTCTTGCATCAACATCGAGTACCGAGGCTATGAAACCTTGACATCCACTTTCTAGCAACTTTACCGCTCGGAGGGCGGAGACAAGAACCTTCCTCACTCTTTTCATGGTATCTGCTCGGTATACCCACTCTTTCCCTTCGTCATCTGTTACCTTAATCAGCCTTTCCGCACAGATCACGTTAGCTCGATGAGCCGACAACCAATCCATACCCAATATAACATCAAAATTCTGCATATTGAATTTAATGAGTTGCGCATCAAAGTTCTTCCCACAAATCTCCACTGGGCATGGTCCAAACACTTCCTTCAACTGTGCAATCTTGCCAGTAGGCATACTAACAATCATTCCATGGTCTAGAATCCTGGGTGACATCCCAAGTTTCCCTACAAATCTCTTAGATGCGAATGAATGAGTAGCTCCTGAATCAAATAAAACATAGGCTGGTACGCCCGATATGGATAGGATACCTAGTATAACAATGTATATAATTTCAGCAGGTCATCAATATGAATCATAATGAACTTCTTAATTTAAAAGGTACCTGCTACAACTTCTGTACTAGCCTCAGCTTCCTCGGCTGATAGGGCATACATCCTTCCCTGCGGTTGACTGCCTCGAGGTAAGGGAGGTCGGTAAGCAGAGGGCTGACTGGAGGGCAAGGCTGGTCGGGACCGACAGTCTTTCGCATAATGCCCATAGGAATGGCAATTGAAACAACGAATCTGAGACGTCGAAACTGGAGTGGGGCCCCTCTGCACTTGACCCGATGCAGATGAAGGTCGAGGTGGCCTTGGAGCTGTAGGAGCCACACTAGTGTTCGGGCGGACAGAGGTTGAACCCGAACCACCAACTGGCCTAGGAGGATAGCCAGATGGCCTATAGGGCTGCCTATACATAGGCCCCGAACTATATGATCCACGGTATGCCTTGGAGGAATTTCCCACATCTGGGAATGGATTTGATCTCTTCCACAGTCCAGGAGTGAGGGACTGTTCACCCTTTTGCTTATCTTCCATTGTTTTGGCCTTCTGTACAATCTGGCCATATTCGGTCAAATCCAAGACTTCCAGCACAGACCCAATAGACGCTTTTAGGCCCTTTAGGAACCTTGCTGCCTTTTCTTCAGCTGTTCGCATATGCCGTGGGGCGAAATGGAACAAACTTTCAAATTGTTGCTGATATTCAAGAACAGTTTTACCTCCTTGAGTTAAGGCCATGAACTCAGTCTCCTTCCGATCCCTGAAACTGCGCGGATAATGGTTGTCCAAGAACAACTCCTTAAACTGCTCCCAAGTAGGTTCTGGATGAGTAACCATTAATATAGGTTTGGAGGCTTGCCACCAAGAATTTGCCTCTTTCTTGAGTTGTAACCCAGCACAAATGAGCTTCTGGGCATCTGTGCACTCAAGCACCTCAAATATCTTCTCCAATTCTTGGATCCATTGATCCGGTTCTAAAGGATCACTCCCCACCTTAGAGAATACCGGTGGTAAGTTCCTCTTGAACGACTCTACCACCCTTGACGTATTACTCGTCGCCGGGAAGTTAGGAGCATAGGCAGGATAGTAGGCATAAGGATGAGGCATCCCATGCTGAGGAATACCGAATGGCGGGATTGGAGGTGTACCCACTTGTGGTCCCGTTCCTGACCCGACAGGTGGGTCTTGCGGAGTGTGTACCCGGGGAAGTTGACCCGGTTGAGAAAGATCCAACTGTTGTTGGATGGCAGTCATAAATGCTTGCTGTTGCTGAAGCATTTGTTGTTGGAAAGCTTGTTGAGACTGCTGAATTATTGTAGCAACATCTCCCGGTGTAATGACCGGTGGAGGGTCTGGGAGTGCAGTCATAGGTGGGTCCCCATGTGCCCCACCCTGACCATGGGTCTCTGCAGGTGGTGGAGGTGAGGTATGCCTCACAGAACGGGCCCCTCTGGGATTTTGTGGTCGACCGACCCGACGAGGACCCCGCGAGGTACCTCGGGCATTACTACCGGATCTAGTACGTACCATCGTATCCTTGTACCTGGAACATATCACACACCACATTGGTTAAACACCATAGACTGATTTAGGCACACAATCATATGCCATTAGGTGAGGTGTTGTAGTGTATGATAGCCTGTAATTAATCATAGCTCAATTCCAAGATACAGGCAAAGTTCACAACATACATGCTAATGGTCCCACTTGACCGTAGCATATTAATCATAGGATTAATATCCACCATAAAACCAATGCATTCATAATAGGAGAAAAGAAGGGAAAAGACAAAGAAGGAAAATTTTAAAAATTTTAAAATTTTCCCCTCTGTCCAAACCGGTGGGATGAACCGGCGGGTAGGGACCCGCCGGTCTGACCCGCCGGTCCCAGCACCCCAAACCGGCGGGTGTCACCGGCGGGTAGGGACCCGCCGGTCTGACCCGCCGGTCTTGCCCGAGGTTAAGACACGAACAGGGCCAGAAATGCCCTGTTTTGTCTGTCGCTCTCACCCTCTCCCCTCTCTTTCTTCCTTTCTCTCTTGGACGATTTTGGGGGTCTACTCGGCGCTCCTACTCGCGATTCCACTCATCCACACGGCGCTCTAGTGAAGATTCAACTCGTCTTCATCCAAGTAAGTTCTTCTTCTTCCTCTTTCTCAGAATTTCTATTTGGATGAAATGCATGTATAGAGTTTACTTTCTAAGCTTCCTTTCCATAATTTCCACCATAGAATAGTATTACTAAGTGTTTGTGATGATTTCACTGTGCTCATTTGTAGTTTATAGGATTCATCACTCTTTATTTGGAGAAAAACCCAAATTGATGCCCTAGGTTCCCAAATTTGGGGTTTCTTCAATCCTTACTGTTTTTCTCAAATTGATGTCTTCTATGTAATGCATGTCACTTGTTTTACGCTAGATATGAGTTAGATTTCATTGGATCATCCATTATGCTTGAAATCCTCATGTACTTCCATGAAAATCCCTATTTTGGCATTGGTTTCCTTGATTTTCATCCATACTTGTACTCATGGAGTTTCATAGTCCTTTTTGGGGTATATTCTTGAAATTTCATCATCCCATTACTATGGCATTTCATTCTAGACCTAGGGTTTCAAGCTTTCACTCCATTCTACTCCAATTTGCGCAATGGACTTGTATTTCCCCACTTCATTCATGCCTATTGCTTTTGCTGTCCTTTGCTGTCATTTTGCTGTTTTGGCACGTTTCCATGCGTTGCCATCACCATATTTCATGTTATAAGTTTTCTATCCTTCCTAGATCGTTGCCGTTCCCATTTTGCAGAAATTGGGTTTTGGAATTTCCTTCTTTAATGCTGCTGTCTTTTCTTACTATACTAACCCAACTTTCTTTACTTATTGTCAGGATGTCTTCACGCACCGGCAGAGGACCCTCTTCCTCTGGTGTTCGACGCAAGACCACCGCTTCTAAGCGGAAAAGTGCGGAGACCAGCACTTCAGCTCATCGTACAGGGAGACCTGCGCCTGCTCAGTCTGACCCTTCAGACTACGATGAGGAGCACTTCACTAGTGCCGAGGCCGCAGCCAAATGGCCTATCTTCCTGAAGGGGCCAGTGTTGATGGAAAAGACCGTGGTAGTCGAGGACTTCCACAAGGCCCAGCTTCAGGAGAGGTTCTCAGCATTGGGCTGGGACACTATTCTTCAGGTGGACCGACCGTGCTACGATCAGCTCGTCCGTCGGTTTTATTGCAACCTGGAGGTGTCATATCAGTACGGGGAACTCACTGTCAGCAGCCTGGTGAAGGGGAGTGGATATCCAGCTGACGGTAGACACCTTGGCCAGCATACTGGGTATGTCGGCGGCGGGACACCGATACTACAGTCCCCCCAGGAGTAGACCTCAGGGACCGTTCATGAGCATGGAGACACCGGACTTCATCTACGAGACCATCTGCGGCAGCAGCAGTCGCCCGGAGTCCGAAACATCTTTCTTCCCTGAGGTCCGTCTCTTCGCCCGGTTGATCCAGTTCAACCTGCTCCCCAGAGGAGGTCATCGGAACCAGGTAGGTTTCATGACGGCTTTCATTGCATTTTGTATTTTTACGGCCGCAGAGGGAGGCAGGGAGCACTTGTGCCTTCCCTATATCATCCTCAGAGCGATGGAGCACCATGCTTCCCACCCAGAGGACGGAGGATTCCCCTACGGCAGGATCCTCACCAGGATCTTCGAGTTCTTCAGGGTGGATCTGAGCGGAGAGGAGGGGAAGACTCCGGCCGATAGGTTCGATCGGAGCAACCTCTTAAAGATGGGTCTCCACACCCTCATGGATTCACCTCCGAGATCGGGAGCTCGGAGAGGTAGGGGTAAGAGGGCTGCCCCTGTTGAGGATGTCCTCATGGAGGAGGAGTCCAGTGAGGAGGATGAGGACTACGTTCCTCAGGACGAGGAAGCAGATTTGATGGGTGGCAGTATCCCTGAGGAGGTGCCTCAGGCGTCGAGAGGTACGGGCCCTAGTTCTTCCAGAGCTGCAGCCCCACCATATGGAGCCCCACCACCTGGGAGTGGTGACTACGACTATGAGGACCGGACAGCCTCCATGCGGGCCTTGCAGGATGGCCAGGTCCAGATACTGAGACGGCTGGACGAGATTGCCTCCCGGCAGATCACCTTGGAGGATTCCTTCCGTAGGCTGGGTCAGGACTTGGATACCAGGGCCACCGCCATCTCAGCAGATCATGGCCGGCTTCGGAGGGAGGTACGATTGGTGAACACGAGGTTAGATTATTACGATCACCGCTTCGACTTTAACTCCAGGCCTCCAGCGAAACTTGGTGATCATCGACGACGATGACGACGACCAGTGAGGCTTAGCTTGCCCGCCCAGCTATTTATCCATTTTTCTCTTTTTGTAGACATTGTACCTTTCTTTATTCTCATTCCTTGTAATTGCGATGTAACTTGAATTTTATTTATGGAATGAAATATCTTTGGATATTGGACTATTATAATGTTTTCATATGTGGAATTCCTGAGTGGTTTTGTGGTGATGTAACTTTTCTATTTGTGCTCTTTGTTATATTATTATCTGTTGTTTATCAGGTTTTGTGTAAAATTTTTGGAAATCCCACTTTACGCCGTTATGCTGCCGAAATTTCGTCAAATTAGTACTTTATAGGTTATAGTACCATCCTAGTTACCTTTTATCTACACTCACGCATGCCATGAATGCAGCTTATAATATAACTCCATTTTATACTTTCTTTCTTTGACTTTTAATCTTTAAGCTTTTATCTTTAGCTCAACCCCATTTTCCTATTATAGAGTCTACGGGATTCTAATGGTATGCTGTGAGTGGAGCAGAGCATCACCCTCTGATACCACCGTTTGTCACACCCCGTTCGCACTGAACCGGAGCGGTGACCGAGTTAACACCGGTTAACCCAAACCTGCCAGGATCATCAGACACTGTATTCCACCACAGCATACACACATTAACATCAACTCATCAAATCAGCGGAAGACTAAGTTTTACCTGTAATAATTCCCATATACCTGATACCCAAATGGCGATACCATAATTATATACATTTGGGCCCGAAGGCATGATATATACACAAAAAGAATGAAGTTCAAATATCAAGTATATACAAGAATTTATCAAAATCATCAGAGTACACAGCTCGGCTCGGTCTCAAGGCTGGAGCTCAGCTCGGCCTCAGAACTGCTGTCCTGCAGCACAGCTCTCACACGCGCAGTCTACGCCGTGCTCAAACTCATCAGGGGTCCACCAGTCCTCATCAGGAAACTCGACTGCGGGACCCACCCCAAGCTCCTCAGATGCATGACCTGCAAAATCATCTAAAAAGGGGTGCACACGTGGAATGAGCTCACTAGCTTAGTAAGTAGAGAGGTGGACCACACACAACAGTCCACACATCACAACACATCATATGCACTACATGCCATGCGAGTCATTTTAAATCACATACACCTAATCATCATTACTAAGTCTTTGGTTTTAGTGCTACTACAACCACAGTGCACGTATACTCCGGGTACGAGCCGCGAACTCCCTCCCGCGATACGCCCATAGGGCTGTTGGAGAAGGCCCACCGTGAGTACTCGGAAAAATAAAGACAATGCCGTCCACCGGCTCTCAACAGAAATGTAAATAAATTAAATGACAGTGCTGACTCCAGCAATTTAAAAGCAGTACGATTGGCCCTCTTGAAATACCACCGGGGTTGCCGGCTGTCCTACACGACTCGCCGGGCGTAATGCCTAACCGCCACAGTGTCCGACAACCGCGACCCCTGCTTCCCCCCAAATGGCAACCCAACACCTTAACCCCTGTTGGGAAGGGTCGTAGCACGGGATGGTGAGAATCCTAATACCGCATGCTCCTATATGCAGTACGACTGCATCGTGCCTCCGTGTCCCATACCACGGGCCACCAATGCATTCGTTTCCAAGCCGACCACGGCATCTAATCTATCAATGCATTATGCAACATGATGTCCACATTCAACATATAACATCACATTCAATTTGCATTTGAAAAGTAAACATAGCATAAATGCACATCAATGTGTGAAATGACTAATCTATATAGCATATTCATGATGACATGACTAGATTAGATATAGTTATATGAATGCCAAACAAATGCCTTGAAACAAGGCCAAACGTCCTCTCTCCACTTACCTGTAGCGTACAAGGAGTCCCGCTCGGTACGGGTGAGATCCGGAGCGAATCGGGAAGGCTTTGGTGAACCTAACAAAATTGAGCGGGGTTAGTACTTCACCATTTTAGAATCAAAATTAATGAAATCCGACGTCAAAATCGTGTTTAGAACGTCGAAAGAAGGTCCCACGTCCGATTTGGGCTCGATCGGACCTAAAAATCACATTCTGGCCACTCGGGTGGGTCACTCAGGTGGGTTGTCTACCCACCGGTCCTACCCGCCGGTTTGGGACCGGCGGGTATGGACCCGCCGGTAGGACCCGCCGGTCCTACCCGCCGGTTTGGCCAGGGACCCCCCTGGTCCTCTCAGGTGGGTGTCTCAGGTGGGTTGTCTACCCACCGGTCCTACCCGCCGGTTTTGGCGGAAAAACCCCAGTTTCTTCTCAACTTCCTCCATTCCTTGGGGACCCAAATAGGGCTTTTCTCAACCCATTCTTCACACCTTTAGAGTCCTATAGGATGGTTCTAGCTTAGATTTAAGTTAGATTCAAGTGAGGGGAACCATCTTACCTTCTTTGCTCAAAAATGACTTCAAACCCTTCAAAAACACTTCCAACTCACAATGCTCCTTCTACCTTGTCAATATCTCTTCAAATCCTTCAAGATCAACACATAAATCATCTATTAAACCTTAGATTCCACATTTCAAAGGGTATTTACAAGATCTTGAGAAACCATACTCGAATCAAGGGTTTAAAGCGTGGGTATGGTTAATGTTCATAAAACCCAACTTTTCTTACCTCCAACTGTAGATCTCGAGTTGAAGATTACTCTTCCGGCACCGGAATGGCAAGATCGAGCTTCGGCGCCGCTGAAATCCTTCCTTTCTTCCTCTTCCTTTCTTCTTCCCTTTCTTTTTCTCTCTCCTCTTTACTTTTCTCACCAAACGTACGAGGGTAATAAATGGAAGAAAAGAAGTCATAAAGCCTTATATACTATTCCTAATTAAGTGAATAGTGTCGGATGGGTCACTCAGGTGGGTGGGTGTACCCACCTGACATACCCATCCGAGAGTCAAAACTTGGGATTTTGACCGGGCTCGGACCTCGGCTCAAACCCTACCCCAAGCATACAATGTAGCATACGTATATAACCTTAAAATACGGATATAATACCTGTGCTATCCGTACATAGCCTTATGGTAGGTGCACGTACACGGTTTGGGCACTCCCGTCTCTTCTGGCACTGGCTCGGACTTGTCGGGCCAGCCGGTGTTTAAGGTCACCCGTGCCATCATAGCCCATAAGGAACCCGCTCTAACATCCTCTGGCTCGGTTCCTGCATGGTTAAACCGGTTCAACCGCGAAATTAGACCGGGTTTAAGAAGCGGGATATTACAGGTATCCTCTCCAGCCAGTTATACTTTCCATGGAGACCACACCCATGAATGGTGTGAGATGGGGTTAGAGGGTACTACCGGCAGTGAGCAGAGTTTTAATTGATTTCTTTTCCTCAATTTAGCTTGGGGAAGCAGTTTTTGTCTTTCGGTGATCGGTTGTTGGATAGGAAAGGATCAGATAGATCGATTCCCTTGAATTAGAGATCAGATAGATCGGTTGTTGGATAGGAAAGGATCAGATAGTGATGAATTTGTTGGATAAAAGTCTCAGTTCTCTGTCTTTGTATTATTGATCCAATTATCTGGCGGGGCTGCAGTTTCTTTTATCAATCAAAAACCTAAATTAGAACCCTTCTGAAGACTAAAGTTGGGTTGGGCTGGTTCAGTCTGGTAGTATTTATTGCAGAACACACATTGAGGATCCATCTCGAGTTCCTCCAACATGTGAGAGGTCCATTCGATCATGGAAGAAGAAACTGCCATTTTCACTGCTAGCTTTGCAAGTCAATCCACAATTAGATTGGATTCTTTGAAACAATGAGAGATTTTTCACTCGATCAGTTGATAGGATCTTTTTCCTTTTTGTGCAGAACTATGGTTCATTTTTTTACTTGGCACCAAATGGAATAGTTGGTGGTCCAGTTCAATTGATCGGAAGTGGTAATGTTACTAAGGATCTATCATTAAATGAATGGTCTTATAAGGTACTATCACTAATTGATAATTTGGAATAATAAGCTGAAAAATATTTTGTACCAGTGGTTCTAAATCACATGATCTAACTTCCCAATATTTCTAATGTTCTTTGGTTGCAGATTGGATTAAACGGTGAGAAAAAGCAATTCTATGACAATAATTTGTCACATAAAAATAAATGGACACATGAGCTAAATAACCAAACTGCTTAATCTTTTAATACTTAGATTCTTAAGGCTGACTGCTTTCAATATCATTCTAGATACTGACTTCTTCTACTTCTCTCTAACTCACTCTGTTATTCTCTTTCTATCTCTTTCTCTGTGCTTGACTGTTATATTTGGATTAAACTGACATGGTTTATGTAGGTTGGTGAGTCTTTAGCTCAATAAGGAAGAGCACCTGGGTTTGTTCCCAGACGATGATGGTTCGAATCCATCAAGGCTCTCATGTTAAATAGGATTGCAGAAATTGTGAATTGGGAGGTTGCACTCTCTTGTGTAGCTATCTGGTTATTGTATACCAAATGGTTTCCATAGAATATTTTCCAATATGAATTCTTACTAATTTGAGATCAAGTACTGAAAGCATGAGGGGGAAAAAAGGTTTTTTTTTTTTGTGGAAACTCTTACTATTTTATGTTACCCCCAAGAATGGTCAAAACTAGTATTTATTTTTTTGTTATAGATAAGCTCTGAAACACCAATAAGTTCAAATCCACTAGTTTCTGCATTGAGGATGAAGAGAGAGATTCTGCATAAAAAAAATTCCAACAAACCAATAACAGTGTTCACTTTATACGCATCAGACTAGTTTGTTTTTGGTTTGGGTGGGGGAGAGAGGAGGGGAATCAAAAGGTTGCAGACTTTTAAAGACACTTCATCACTGTCATGACATTCCATAGTATGAACTTCAGTTCTAATGTGATCTAGTATGAAAAAACAGAGCACCCAAAATTAGTCATTGTTCTTTATTCCAATTAGCTCATCACTGAAACATTGAGTAAATCAACCAACTCCTTTGGAGTATAATTGAGAAAGAGGAAGAAAGGCATTCCACATTCCAATGTCATATTAGAAAACCCGTTCAGGTCCTCATATTAATGTGCATAAGCATTGAGTACACAAATGGATCATCAGGTCATGGCAGAAGCTTGCAGGATCGTCAAGATCTGGGTATGGAAGAGAGCAAAGACAAACCCCCAAGACTCTTCTCAATAACATTCTGACAGACTGAAAAATGCTGACCTCTGTCCCATTTCATCTCAAATCCCCAGAATAGGTCTCCTTTTCCGCACAAGCAGACAAAAAGATAAACATAGAGATCTGGCTCTGGATGGCAGGGACCAAGTTTTCTTCTTGGCAAATCAGCGGAAACATAGTCCCAAATATTACTAGTTCAACTAATGCAGTTTTCTTCTGTAAATGGATCTTAAGTGAACCCCACTTTGCAGTTCATAGTTGGTGGGGTAGAAAAAGCAGTGGTACATGAAGTGAAATTTGCTGTATCAGGATGATTCAGACTTCCATTACCAGAAGAAAGAGTACTAAGGTTAGCAGATGATAATTGATATGGGTGAGCATGTTACATCTCCGATCAGCTGAAACTGGTTTGGGGGAACATGTCATTCTTATGAGCACTTCAAGTTCAGAAATCCACAGATTACATCAAATCTCCACAAATCCATCCACATATTACATCAAATCTCCATAAATCCACTGAAGAAGCAACTACTAAGTAGGCAATTTGTGGCCCTGGTTGTTCAATCATCAATGTCACATCTTCCGAAATGTCAAACAGCAGAACTGAGGCATAATTTAGTAAATGGAATGTGCATGAATTTAGAGTCTCTGTATTAACTTGGCATAATTTCACAACCACCAGTTCTAACTTTTAGTCTGTTAACCTGACAGGAAGCATACATTCAAGGATAAGTCAGACATTTGGTTTACATTGTTATGAAAACCAAACCTAATTTTCTCCAAATCAACTGATCACCATTAACCAAAGCGCAACAAGAAATTCCATCTCATATTTTCCATTAGAAACCAAAACCTATTCAAGAAAGATTCAAAGAAGATATGTTCAAATAAAGAACCTAAGCTACAAAATTTACAGAAAGAAACCAAAGAGCAGAGACCGAATGTGGTTTACTAAGACTTCATAAACATATCTAAGAAATGTAACCGAAATGGAATCACAAACCAACTGTGATTCAATAAGAAGGTAAAGATCGATCTAACCTTATTGAAGAAGATCTGACCACTGGAGAGGGCAATGTAGAGAAGAATATAAGCATAGGTTAGGCCTTCTTCCCTACAGAATTTTCAAATTCGACCAGCCATTGAAGGAACTGAAGCACTGAACTTCGCAATGACGATTGCTGCGAGCATTTCTACTTCGAAGCTGTTGAATGAAGGAGAAGAAGCTTTTATATATGACACCTCGGCACCCTGAATCCCATCAACAGATTGGTTGAAAATTTTATGACAGAAAAAGTACCTAAACTATAAAAGGCAAAATCACACAAACTAGATAACCAAATCCCAAAACCTGGTTCATGTACATAATCAAATTGCAAATATAAGCTACGCAGACCATAGTCATCCCAAAAAAAACAAATAGCGTGCGACCTAATTTTTATGCACCTCTTTCAATGGAATTCCCAACATTTATATGCAAACTGTGTAATTGAACAAATTTCTTGAGTACACCCATAGACTTTTTCAACTACACAATCTATTGCAGATTTAACTGTTGCTCTCAATCCTCAAATTCAAACTGCTACTCAACAGTAGGAGAACTCATGTGCTTTAAAGGAAAACCAATCCAAATGAACTTTAGTCTCAAAGGTTATTTATGGCCATTTTGCAACTTTCTGATGAAGTAGTTTGTCATTGAGATTCATTTGCGGCATAACTTCAGTAAGGATTTATGCCCAGGCTTGACAAAGAAACTTGCCATTGAAGCAGTGTGTCATTGAGATTTAGTTGTGGCAGCCCACAGATTTTGAATGTGGGTCGAAAACATTAATCTCTACTAACATATCGATCCAAACTGGTTGGTATGGATGGGCAGCAGCCAATCTTAAAAAACCAGTTCCTTCATTACCTTTCTCTAACCAAGTTGAATTTAGCCAAGCATCTCATAGACAAGTCTTGGTGGATTTGAACCACCATCTACTGGGTGTAACCCCAGTTGCTCTTCCATTTTGAGCTAAAGACTTACCTATTAACATAAATCATGTTAGTCTAATCCAAATATAAAAAATAAATGAAACAAAAACATTGGAACAATGATAGATACAAGGAACAACTACAATGCGAGATACCAAGTAAAGTAAATGAATTAAAAAAATGTTCACTAACTTTGAATTTCAAGAGAAACAAAGTTCAACTTATTAAATGAGACAATGTTTAACCCACACACATTAATTAACACGCTTTATTCAGCTTGAAGCAAATAAAACCAATCATATTTTGCTTGAGAATTGGGAAGAGAACAATGAGGATTGAGAATAGTCAATAGATTCCTGCACAATCCCGACAATGTAGTTAGAAAAATCACTAATACACACATCTAAATGAAATGGAAAAAAAAAAATTAAAACTACTTACTGTTAATAGTTGAGTGTAAGAAATCTTGCCATTATCCATTACTTGTGATCCACCAGGTGGATTCCAATAACTTAAATGTGATGGTACACTTGGTTGGATTAGCTGAGAAGCCTGGGAAGTATTTGCTCTAACTGTTTTCTTTTTATTTCTTTGCTTTTCCACCCAACTCTTATGACGCTTTCCACCTTTGCGAGGAGATTTATTCTTTATCCCTTTTACTTTGTTCACATTAGAGTACTCCCTTGAGACAATTATTGAAGGGCCATCGACTGCAAGATTTTGAAGTTTTGCACACAAATCATTAGCATTTCTGTCAACCAATGCATATCCCTCAGACGAATTTGATGCTTCTGAGGCTATTCTCACTAGTTTAGGGCAAAGAATCCTATAACGTTGTGTACAATCTAGGTTAACATCTTCTTCAACTTGGGTTCCGTCATCACCTTTCACTATCATGCTTCTTCCTCCCCGTGTCCATCTCCTCAATACATAATTTGCAAGAATGAACTTGATATCAAGCACATCAAATATTTTCAAAGCATGGCAACATAGAATTCCAAAAGTCTCAAACTTTCTACAACTACATGCAATAGTAGGGCCAACTGGGTTACACTCAACATTGAAATTCCCTTCTCTGTCAACAACATCAACTATGTAGTTATGAATGGCAGCACTCTCATTCCGAAATTTAATAGAACAAGCAGTAATCCAAATATACTCGTGTTGAAGTTCTTCAAATATTTTAGGAGTATAAATTTCTAACGCTTGGTTCATAATGGGTGACATGGGAAAGATATTTCTTGGAGTTTTATTTCTTGCATCAAACTCTGCCTTCAACTCATTATAACGCTTGTCATTCACCACCCTCTCGAAATGTTTAAAAAACTGAACAAGATCCAAACTGGATTTCAAGTAATCCTTCAAATCACCATTCAAACTCTCACTGAGTTGTGTACTTCGCATACCTATGGTGAAACACTTAGCCCATTTCTCTTTAAGTCCATATATACGATCTAACCATGAAGGATCTGTAACTAGATGATCACTACGTAATTTCATCCATGCATTCTCAAACTCTATTACTTCCTCGTACTGAAACATACAAGATTTAAAATCTTTAAAAAAACATGATCCATCTTTCATCAAATTTCCTAAATGTTTGATGCCATTTTGCATTATGTGCCAAGTACACAAACCATGCCATGTATCGGGAAAAACCTCAGATATCGCATTTCCCATTGCAGCATCTTGATCGGTAAAAATGGTTAATGGCTTCTTTTGCCCATGGACTTTCAAGAAAGCCTCAAACAACCATTTGAAAGATTCTGAAGTCTCATCATATAACAAGGCAGCCCCAAAAATGCATATACCTCTATGGTGATTAAATCCAGTAAATACACCGAATGGCCTATATTATTTGTTAGTACAAAATGTCGTATCAAAGCTAACTACATCACCAAAATGAGCATAGTCTATTAACATTTTTGGATCTGCCCAGAATATATTTGTTATCTGCTCCTCACTATCCAATTGTAATGCATATGTAAAAGAAGGGTTTTTCCTTGTTTGGTTTTCAAAGTACATCAACAAACTACCAGCTTCACCATACGATAAGTCACGCTGACGTTTTGTTCGGAGGTAATTCTTTTGATCTTGTCTGATAAACCCAATGTTTTCTTTTCCACCTGCTTTCCTGCTCATGTACTCAAAAATGGCCTTAGGTTTTATTCCAGAATCATCGTCTAAATCAATCTCTATCGCATGGGCATCTGAAACTTTCCGTTGCGACCGCATCATAAGCAATGTAGCCGGTAAATGTAGAGGATGATTATGCTCTTCAGTAAATATATTACATTGATATTGTCCATTATCAATACGCACAATTCCCATCCGTGCATTACAATTAGTTCTTGTCACTGCTCTCGGTATCTTTGTATCAGCATCTCGTTTGTCTTTTTTCCTCAAACCTTGTTTACTACATACGAATTTCCTTGAAGTTAGGATTGACTTATCATTTCTACTCCAATGTGCATAGTCTCTCCTCACACTGAAACCCATCCTTCCCCCATAGGAATTATAGAATTTGTAAGCCTCGATCTCTGAATTAAATATTATACCAACTCGAGGCTCAATCTCAAAATCCAGACCTATGTCCTGATCTCCCATAGTATTACCTAAAATTTTGATACTGTTTAGATAACCATCCTTATAAAATAAAAATCACAAATCTCAAATTCTCAATCAAGTAAGACTGTGAGAATAACGACAAACAAAAATCGAACTACGTAAAAAACTTGGAATTAGGTATAGTCAATATCACCCGATCATGGTCCCTGTCAAAACCAAATTAATTTGGTACGTCAAAAATTATTTATCAACATATAAGTCCACACTTCTGATTTCAATAATTTTGTTATTGCATTACTTGAACAAACTCTGGACCACTGTAACCAAGCAGCTCAACTTCAATACTTCTAATGGATAACAAAAGAAGGAAAGTTTCAAATCCCAAAGAAGAAATTACATATGGAGGGTGCTCTTCCCTTCTCCCTCCCTCGGAGTTTCTTTGATTTCTGGGTTTTAATGAATTAAAAATTTGGATGAAAATTAATGAGAGATTTAATTTTGTCAGATTCGACCATCTCGGAAAATAAACAAGAGGCTAGATATGAAAGAGGAAAACAGATTAAACCATAAAGCCACAAGCTAAACTAACTCCCCACCCTAACTCCCCACATCCTTTTAGAAAGAAAAAGAAATAAATGTAGTTGAGATATCTGAACAAAGAAGAGCACGTTCACTATCTCTCTTCAATTTTTAAAAACACAAGTACAAAATAGAAATCGACCCAGAAGAAGACGGAAGACGGAAGACGAGAGAGAAGACAAGAAGACGACGGAAGACGAGAGAGAAAGAGAAAGAGAACTTACCAGTTCCAGCAGAGTCGTCGGCGGCCTATTAGAGACGGCGAGACGAACACCGGCAACTTATTAGAGAAAAGAGAACTCGCCGGCGGCCTATTAGGGACGGCGGGATGAACGCTGAAATAATAGCCAAGCACAGAGAAAGAGATAGAAAGAATAAGAACAGAGTGAGTTAAAGAGAAGAAGTAGAAGAAGAAGACGGAAGACGAGAGAGAAAGAGAAAGAGAACTTACCAGTTCCAGCGGAGTCGTCGGCGGCCTATTAGAGATGGCAAGACAAACACCGGCAGCTTATTAGAGAAAAGAGAACTCGCCGGAGGCCTATTAGGGACGGCGGGATGAACGCTGGAATAATAGCCAAGCATAGAGAAAGAGATAGAAAGAATAAGAACAGAGTGAGTTAAAGTATTTGCTCTAAATGGGGTAGTCTAATGTTGTGTCAGGCTCAGGTGAGATTCACTTGTTCGGTCATGGAGAAAATGTGTCTACTTCGGCCAGTGGTCATTGGTTTTATACATCCACTGCAAGGCCGGGACCAAGATTTTGCGTGGGTTTGGTTTTCCCTTCTTAAATATTATATTATTTTTATAATTCTAAATATAATAACAAAAAATGATGAAGATGGTAAAGAAATGTCTCGATCATGGTGGGATATATAGCCGGAATTATAAAAGTACATAACAATATGCTAAAAGGAAGACGCATAGAGGGAGCTACTCTTATTTATAGAGGTGAAAAACCCTTTCAAAGTAGCCTTTCCAAGAGAGGTGACTTCTTGAAAGATACCGTTGAAATGGCTTCGAGTGAATTTTAGACAATAAGAGTTAACTTTTAATGGCCTTAGACTGACATCATTTGAGATGTAAATGACGCCATTGTGGGTTCCACCAGTGTCATCTAAAGTGTATCCAACTTTAATTAAAAATAAATCCTGAAATTAGTCCGGTCTAATCCAGAGCAAAATAATATTTCATTTTAATGTCCCAACTAGCTTCGACTCAGTGTGCATAAGTACCGTTCCTAATTATTAATTTCTTGTTATTCTCTTCCACTTTCAATATGAGACTAGGCCCGTTTGATAACGTTTCTGTCATTTTTGTTTCAAGAAACGATAGAAACATAAATTTTCGTTTTTAGAAATAGAAACGAAATTGAAGGTGTTTGATAAGTCATGTTTTTAGAAGTCGATAATAACCAGTGAAAGAATGGCCACAAGTCGTTTCCAGAAATGGCGAAACAAGTTGAACTTGTTTCGCCTGGGTCGTTTCTTGAACCATAAATAAGTGAAAATTTCTATTTCTATTTCTGAAAATATGTGAAACGAAACAGTTTTATCAAACGCTTTTTACTCCATTTCTGCTGTTTCTGGAAACAGAAACGGCAGAAACGCGTTTCTTGAAACGTTATCAAACAGGCCCTAAAGTTTCACACAAAAAATTATTTCTTAAAAGCAACTCCAAAAGTGTATTTTTTTAAAAAGCTACTCCAAAAACCAGTAAAAACTTTTGGGAGAAAAAACACAAAACCTAAAATTTCAAAACCAAACTAAAAAACAGGTATTTTAAACTTCATTTAATACTCATTTTGCAACAAAGGGGAAGGGCATGAAAGAACTCATGATCACTGTTAGATTGGAACCCGTTCTTGGATCCAAATGTCAACTTCAATCTCATCTACATTGTATTATGTACCATGTTAGGATAGCCTAGTGGTGGTAGTTTCGGCTTGAAGAATCAGCACGAATTGAACCTATCATAGCTTTGTGTGTGTGGGTGTGTGTGTAGGAGTAGGTGACTGTTGGCCCTACTAGCGTCCAGTAGACTAGCCATTGGTCAGCGGTGCTTAGTATGATAGAGAGTAGCAAAAAAAAAAAAAACACTTACCGTTCTAAAATTTACATTTACCTATACAATAGTAGAATTGTAGTTGCTTTGAAGTAACCTAAGTTGAATTTTCAACAAAATTATAGAGCTCCATATTTCCATATCATAAAACAGGTCATAGCAAAAAATTGTAGACTGTCCTCGGCCCATACGTTCGATCAGTCCCTGATGTTTATAAGACAAAAGTCTTTGAACTTCTTAGATAATAAATATTCCAAAGTGATACGTCTCATTGGTTTTCCTTTATTTTCATGTACTTACAAAGTTGAAAGAGTAGGGTTTGAGATTTTCTACCCAAAAAAAAAAAAAAAAAGGTTTGAGATAAAATTGACACATAAGTAGGTGAGGGTGGGGCAACCTATCACTCAAATATGAATCCATTTGACTTGCCACATGGCAGATAACACCACTATTACTTATTACGATGATATTCAATTGGGCCTACACTCAGCCAACCTCTTTTATTTCGAAATATGGGAAAAGAACCTTGTCCTGGTGGTGTACATCCTTTCATTAATTGTGTGCGTTGTTGTTTCTTGTGCCCAACTAGACAGAGTTCTTTCACCTTAAAAACATGACATCTCTTATTTTTGCTCATTTGTGTGCTTATTTATTCCACGTGCAAAGGGTGATATAGTAATTTTGACAAATAAGTCGATACCTAATAAATGATCTTGATTATTCATGTCGAAGAATTTACACTCAAATTCAATTATACTCTCATGTATTGTCATATTCCATAGTCTTATATCATTTTTCAAGCAATCATACATTGGCATCAACTTTCCATGCCCCGGGTTTCTAGAAACTTTATTTTGCCACTAGTCAACACCGTAAGATTAAACATGACAAATGAACATGAGAATCCAATCTTCGTGGTTTTTTTCCCTAACAATTGGAAGTTATTGAATTCAAATAAATATTGGTATTTTTTTTTACATTTTTATATTTTTATATTTTTATATTTCTTAACTCATACACAATCCAAGTGTCTTTGGTCACTTTGACAACCTGATGAGAGCCGTTTGTTGTAATTTGATGTAGGTCCAAATCTGAATTGTGTGGGATCAGCTGTTCAAATATATAAATGGACTTTTAAAAATAAATAATATCAACAAAATAATTTAAGATACATAATTTATTCCATACATAGACATACCAAACCTACCAGAATCATTGTCTGGATTCTGTACTAGTTACCACATGATTTTTATTTCTGACTCACAGATTATTCTCAGAAATAGGACATAAACAAAATGCGAATCATAATAAAGACAGCCTTAGTAATATTCACTCCCTACATTGAGAGAGGGATTTTTTAAACCATTTGGCTGAATTCTTTTGACGTATTTAGAGGTTATTGTTGAAGTCGATCCACGTAGTGAATACTAAAGCGAATTGTGTATCCAACATTCCATTCATAGTTTCTCCTCTATTTTTGGAATAGCCCTTCCATGTTTGACGATGCTTAAACACTAATTAATCCAAAAACCCTAACTCCTTCGCCTCTTCCATGTATTTAATTTTTTGAGATTTTTTTCTTAAGACTTTTGTTTATTGTTGTTATATGTAATGGTGTTTCCTCTACTGTCTAAAATCAAAGTTTATACTTCATATAAAATCCAGGTCAAAATCAGGGTTGGGTTGGGCCAGACTAGGTCGAGCCAGGCCTGGCCAAGCCCAGCTTGACGTCTCAACCTTAACTCGACCCGATCCTAACTCAGGGCTAGAGATTTTCAGCCCAGGCCATGTTTGGGCAGATAGGGCCAATCTTGCACCTCTAGTTTATACCATGTACTATCTATCCAAAGCTTCAAACTGTGGGTCACCTTAATAAGCTTATTAAGTGGGCTAGCCACTCACATGAGTGTTTTTAACTTAAATATAAAAAATAAATATATAAAGGTAAATGGTAGTAGCACCAAATTGTGGCCAAGTTAAACAATATATCTCAGACTAATATCAACCATATGGTAAACCATGTAACCCTCAAATTTAGAGTAGGAGTAGGTCTTGTCATCTTTTATCTATTTATAAAGTTCTATAATAATCTAGTATTTATATATGAAGAGAGTGCAGGTCAATACTTAATTAGAAGATCAAAGGTAAGAGTCACAATTGTAGATTGTGTAAAGTACTAGGGAATAATTGAATACAAGTAAAGTATTTTAGTAAATTTAACATTCGCTAATCCATGATGGATGTTACCAATACATAAGGTTTGAAGCAAAAATCCATTGAAAAATGTTATAAGCTTGGTAGCACATCATTTTTTAAGGAGAGGGATTGCCATCGAGTCGTATCATTGTATGACTACTATGCTATCATGTGGAAAAGCAAAGAATATGCATAGACATCGATCTTGGAAGACAGGTCTGTCTTTTCATGTGATCCCATGTCTCGAGTAGGGCACATATAGTGCTCTTTTTTCCATATTTTTATGACATAAAATTTTTAAAATTTATATGTTTTCTTTCATAAGAAAGAATAGAGTAAACAATCGAAATTTTTTCTTCGATTGTTTGACTCCAAGAGTTAAACTCCTAACCTCTCTTCATTTTGAGATGTTGATCTTTGCCAGCCGAGTAACCTCTTGTACCATACAATACAACAAGTAATCAATTGAGGGTGGAGCCACCTATCACTAAAATATGAACCCAGTTGACCACGTGGTAAACTAATTATACGTATTCATTAAAAAAAAATTAATAATAATAATACATAGATTACTGATGATGTTCAAACATCGTGGATGCATTTAGGCTGCCAAATCATCCGCACGTGTCAAAATATTCCTATGTTCACGCTTTCCACCTGTACATCTAAGGGCCTTGGCGGCTTTCGTCCTTATTAGCCTCTCTCTCTCTCTCTCTCTCTCTCTCTCTCTCTCTCTCTCTCTCGTGTTTTTGTTTTGAATTTTATAAATATATATACTTTTTTCGAACGAGGTTTGGTGGTGCCGGTGGATTCAACTCTTCTAAATGGGTATATCTCTAACATGAACTATTTTGAATGAAATCATAACTTTCTCCAAATTTTTTTTTTCCTTGGCTCTTAGTTTCTTGTTTCATGTTGCAGGCTCTTTCTTTCAAAATCAACAAATGCAGGTTTCGGAAGGCTCCGTTTGCTTGCAAGGGGAATTTAAAGGGAAAGGAAATGAAATCTTCATACTTAAAAAAATGAATATTTATAATTATTACCCCATGTGATTTAATGTGATATAACTTGATTTTTTTAACCATATTTAGTAATGATACATTTTACATGTAATTTTTATTTTACATATTACAGCAAAGAGTTTTGAATGTAAAGTAACGTGAAATTTTACAACCAAATATGGAATGATTTGAAATAATTATATAGTCACATGGGGTAATGATTACATATATTTCTTTTTTAAAAATGAAAATTTTGCTTTCCTTTCCTTTGATTTCCCTTGCAACCAAACATAGTCTTAATTGGGAGGCAAGGCAGAATCGTACTAATATTTCTTCATTTAAGGAAACCCTCATGTAGCTATGGATTAATTCTTTTTTTTTTTTTTTGGGTTGGGGGGGGGGGGGTGGTCATTTATCTTAGGGGAATAGAAAGATGCTTAAAAGTGTAATCACTTTGAGGGGTGGGTCTCACTATTTTCCTTTGATTGGAGTGTTAGCTTGGATTTTGCAAGATCATACTGCTAAGATCTCATCTTGTACTTCTAAAGTTTTGTCTTCCTCTTTTGAGTTTTTTTTATCTTTATTTTAAATGAAGTGTTCGCAAAAATTAAATATTTGAATTGTCAAGTTCTGTAATTGTCTCACCCCCACACACCCCCCCCCCAAAAAAAAAAAAAAGAAAGAAAGAAAGAAGGAAAAGTTTTGTCCTGTTTCTTTTGACTACATCATTAAATTCATTATCTGTAGCAATTTTTAGTAAGGAGATCCACAGTTTAAAAGGTTGGATCAGTTGCACTTCCAGTACATCACTGTTCATAACTCCTGTTTGTGGTGATAGAAAATAGGTGGGAATGACTGTAGTGGTCAAGGTGTTTGTAACCGGGAATTGGGACAATGCAGATGCTTTCTTGGGTTTTCTGGTCAGAATTAAATTTTCCTCGTTTTCGTAATTTTATTTTCGAAAGTTCATTATTGAGGCCTTTTATTTATGAGTATTCAACCCTTTCATTGTACCCTATTACTATTTACCATTTACTTAGAAGGAGGGGAATAATAAAGATCACCTCATTCAACTTATATATTTTGCAGATTTTAACTTTCTTTTCTTCTCAATAATTAGGTTCCGGTACATTCTTATGATATAATTGTGTTATAATCGCTTATCCCAAAAGCTCGAGCTGTTAAGTGAGAGTTCAACAATGTATGTCAACACACATCAACACCCTCAACAATGTATATCAACGCATATCAACACACACACCCACTGGATGCACATGCAGGCCACACACACGGTTCTGTACGTGACACCATCACGTGGCACCAAGGAGCGCAAAGTAGTGGCACAACAACTCATAAAACAGACCCCTTGAACCTTCAGGGATCGATCACCCAACCTCCTGGCTCTGATACCACGTAACACGTAACAGTATATCAGATCAACAAACAACTAATAGGAGAATAATAGAAGGAGAGTAGAAAGGAGAAGATGAGGGGAAGAAGAAATCGATGAAGAGGAGAGCTCCAGCCGCGAACAATATGCATTAAATAATATGATGAAATAAGCACAAGAAAAAAACTTCCCCCCATTAGTATAAAACAGGACCACTGTACCCTTATTTAAAAGATTGAAGTATAAGTCCCAAATTACCCCTATCGATACAATAGGAGTAAACACATCAGTCTCGACAAAGTGGAAGTTCTAGAATTGTATATGGAGTTGTTTAAAAGCTGTCTTCAGCATTATGAGTTCCCAATTGACAATCAAAAAGAATGTTTTAATTCCTTGCAGTTTGTAACTTTTTTTTCTTATTTAACTTAAAATGTCGAAAATATTCGCCAGAAAATTACAGTAAATCACTCCTGGAAACACATAATCGGTTTTATGGGCAAGATAAAACTTGAAAGTTAAAACTGCTTATATTTAAGTAGTTTTGAGGAAACTGACTAACATTTATTATTGTATATATTTCATTTTCTTTTGGTTGCATTTACATTCACGTACTAATACTTTGTATATAAAATTATGCTAATAATCAAACAGGGGAAGGTTGCTCAGAGAAACTGCAGTTGGAATGCAATTATCTAGGAACACCAAAGCAACCATATGGAAAATGGGTTGTCTCGATTTGCGCTGCCTATTGTGATATAACAAGAGCTATGCGTTTCTGTGGACAAGGCACCAAATATCCAAATCGGCCTGTCGCAGAGGCATGTGGGTTTGAACTGATGTAAGGACACTGAATTTATAGTTTGACCTTCAATCATGGTATCTCTCTAGTCTCTGTGAACAATTAATTCTAGGATAAAATTCTGTCACAGCTGACCATCTGAACCTGGTGCTCCGAAACCGGCCAATTGGTCACAGCCTGATCTTGATATTTTCACAAGGAACAGTAGCATAGCTGGATGGTGTAATGTGGACCCAGAGGAAGCATACACATCCAAAGTTGAATTCAAAGAGAATGTGATTGCAAATATGATGGTCTCTGGGGTCGTTTCTGTGAGGTTCCTGTGCAATGCACGTGTCTTGAAGTGGCAGGCCCACAAATCGGTTGACAGTTTTATAATGTGGTGGAAGAGTAAGGCCAGAATCCTAAACCTCAGAACTCCCTGGGTGTTGGGTTTTTCGATTATAGCAGCGAACATTTGGTGGGAACGTAATAGGAGATGTCATTTAAATGATGCCCAATATATTTTTGAATACTGCCGTTAGGATCTGAGCCTGTGTGTCAGTAAACTGAAGGGGGAGGTGAGATCGCTAAGAGACATAACTCGCTGCAGAAGTCTGCGCCTGGATGTGGAGACCTCAAGGGTCCGGCCTCCTCTGGAAGTGTACTGGTGCAAGCCTACGAAGAACAGGGATGTCTGAGTCCTCTGTCACATTTCCAAGGCACATTATGGAGTGCTTGGAGAATGGTGTTTTGGGTTGGCATAGTTATAAATTCAGTTAGACTGAGGCTAGCCTCTTCTGCTAATGGCCATGCAGAAGGTGAAAGTGGTTAGTTTCTCTAGTAGCTTCTGCTGTGTCCTGTTTTTCTTGTGTCTCATCTCCGGATGTTTTTCCATTTTTTCTCTTCATTGAAATTATCTTCTAGCAAGAAAAAAGTATGAATCTCGTTCATTTTTCCTGATGACTTATATGGAGATCATGACTATCGTGTGCCCCATATGTTCAAATATGTTATAGATGGACTTCTAAAAATAAATAACTTCGATAAAATAAATTAAAACACATAATTTATTCCACAAGTAGACATACCAAACCTACTACAATCTATTATTTGTACTAGATACCAAGCTATTTTTACTTCTGACATAAACTATTCTCAGAAATAGGATAGAAACATAACTGGAAATCACACAAAGATAACCTTTATTTCATACATAGGATATAACTTGAAGGAAGACTATATTATTCACTCTTGTTGGTTCGGGTGAAGGAATGTTTTAAACCAGATGGCTGACTCCTTTGGATTTATTGCTAGATCATCATTGAAGTCCACATAGTTAATACCAAAGCGGACTGTGTAGCCAGCATTCCATTCAAAGGTATCCAGCAAAGACCACACGAAGTATCCCTTCACCTTTGCACCAGCACTGCAAAATAAAGAAAAAATATATGTTTTGAATTCTTAAACAAAAAAAATCTTTAAGATAACGAATTAAAATCACTCAAGACAATCAAAACTTTTTTTGTTTCTTTTTTGGTGCAAATAAAACATAAAAGAAAAAAATTTGGGACAAGATTAATGGTGGGGATGGCCACTATACTGCTAAATTGTCACCCTGAGATCCTCAACATAAAATAAATATGTGTGACATTTTATTTAATTTTTGTTTCCCATGAATGTTTTCTCCAAGAACAAGAGCGATGTAATATATACTCACTCCATGGCAATCTTAAGGTAAGACAGATGATCCTTGAGGGCTTGTACTCTTTGGTCATCTTTGAGAAATTCATCCTTTGTCGAAAAGCTGTGGTCTGAAATTCCTGCAAAAAAACCCAATGGATTTTATTGATATGAATTTCCTTGACAACAAATTTATTAAACACCCAATAAAATAAAAGATAGATCAATGATATTACCATTCTCAGCAATGTAAACAATGGGGTCATTATATTTCTTTTTTATGTACAGCAGAAGATCTTTTATCCCTTGTGGATAGATGTAGATCCATTCTGAACCAGTCTGTATATTCGGTAGTTGTTAATACATATGATTGAAAAAAATACAAGGAGGTATGAACATACATAGGAGAATATTGGTTGCATTGAGTCTGAAATTTAACATATTAACTAATCTATATGATGTACAACTTATCCAACTATCAGTTGGCCAAAACAAACTATTCACGTCACAAAAAATAATAGACCATCTTGATCAGTTTTTGAAGATATGATGGACCATTCTAATGAACTTTTTCCATCAATATAATTCCAAATTACACTAAGTGACAATAGATTTACTGTTGGAGGGTCCAATCCAATATGTTAAGGCATTAGGTGGAGATAACTTCTGAAGTATATGATGAAACTACCATGGACAGAATTTAACCAATGAGGGACTATACCTCTACAACTCCTAACATCTCAAAACTCCCCCTCACGTATAGCTTTAGCATACTTAGCTCTACACTCGGACAGATAACTTAGGGAGGACAACAAATGGACTAAGATTGTTTACATGGTATCAAAGCAGCTTTTACCATCTCCACGTGTTCATAGTACGTACTGCCACACCTACAAGGGAGGGTTGGGAGTTTAGTCTCAGACTGGCCAATAAATTAGCATGCAGTCCCTCTTATACATTTGGGAATCCTTCCCCTTACAAGTTCGAAAATTTGGGATGAAATCTTTACAATTAACTTTAATTTTTATGAAGATAGAATTATTTCTATAATTCATTTGATGATTGGTTATAAGAAAAAGATTCATACCGGTGGACCAATCGGAACTCCACCTTTGTGAGCTGTTACATCATATAACAAAAACCAAAAAGTTGAGGAATTTGTTGGTATAATCAGATAGTAATTCCTAATGATTTAATTAGAAAATTTTGTGAAGGTGCTATGAGTCCTTTATTTATACTTACTTAACCTTTTGTAGCAACCATCGGTGATAAAACTAGGTGTAGGAGAGGAAGCAACATTCTTAACATATTTTGCAGTATAATAGTTTAATCCCAAGAAGTCATATGAGCCTTTCAACAGTTGAGATTCTTTAGGAGTAAACTTTGGCAGCCGCTTACCCACCCGCTCTTTCATGATGTTTGGGTAGTCTCCAGAGGTTATTGGATTCATAAACCTTATAAAAGAAAGCAAAAATAAAAGAGATTATGTGGAAATTTTATTTTCATAAAAAATTATTAAAGATATCAAAAATTAATAAAGACCCACCATCCTAATGTGAAATCAAAAGCTCTTGCAGCAGCTTCAATGTCAGCCGGATCATTGGAGAAAGGAACCATATGCTCACAATCCAATGCAATTCCAATCTTGCCATTTTGGGTTTTCTGTAAAGGATAATTAAGTACATCCATCTAGGGTTAAAAATTCTCCATACTATCTCCATAAAAATATATAGATCAAAACACTGATAGAGAAATAATAGAGTCCATGGTGTGTAGAAAGTGGCATCTAAGCACCAGATGTAATCAGATATGCAATATCAGATTAATTATTAACTTTTGTCACAGGACTACGTTTAAGCTTATTAATTACCTGGTAATTCTTCCTGTAGATATCCACTGCGGTTGCATGAGAAAGGAGCAAGTTGTGGACAACAATATATGGGTTTGTTCCAGGATCAACCATAGAGCCAGGAGGATAGGTGCCAGTAATATATCCTCCAATGGTGTAAAAAATTGGTTCGGTCAAGGTGATCCAATGCTTCACACGGTCCCCAAATTTTGCATAGCAAATGTCTACGTAGTCTTTGAAATCCTTGCTGCATATATATATAAATATATATATATATATATATATATTAATAGAGTCAATGAGAATTGAGTTTCCAAATTTTGGGAAGATTGGTGAAAAAATAATATTTGGAAGAAGAAGTCAATACTCACATGATTTGAGAATTCAAGAAACTACCATACTCATCTTCGAGGGCTTGAGGAAGATCCCAGTTAAAAAGGACCACGAAAGGCTGAATCCCTTCATATATTTAAGACAATTTTATGATAATATTTGTTATTTGTTTTGAGAGAGAGAGAGAGAGAGAGAGAGAGAGATTTTACCGTTGTTTACAAGCTCTTCGATGAGGTTACGATAATATGTGATGCCTTCCTCGTTCACACCTCCACTTAGCTTTCCAGCTACAAATTTATAATGTTTAAGAAATCATGCATAACACAAATTTATCATATCTAAATAAACTTTAAATTGAACCAATATTATTTCCTCAACCACAGTCCAGATCATAGGCTTGTATACATCCAATATCTTACTACTTACTTGGTAGTATTCTGGTCCATGCAATCGACAATCTGCAAGCATTGACACCCAAATTCTTCATCAAAGCCACATGATCCTGTTTAATCAGTATGAAAATAATGGTTCAGGTATGGTAATATGGTCTATCAAAGTTGATAGAGAATGGATCCACTGCATATATGTGTGAGATGCCAACACCTTTTCCTTTTGCTTTTATAAACGAGAATGGATCCTCTCCATGTATGTTCATCTGGACGTACATGTGAGGATCCAACACCTGTCCCTTTTTTTTCTGTCATAAATAACACTTCTTCACCTTTTAAATGATAGGAAGTGAGACTTGTGTTGGATCCTTACATGTACATCCAGATGAACATACGTGCAGAGGATCCAATCTCAGCATAAACACCTCTCTTCACACTTTAAGTGGCAGAAAGTGGGACAGGGATTCGCACCTACCATGTAAGTTGATGTGAACATACATGTAGAGTTAGATTCGGGTCCTCCCCAATTAATTGGGCGCCCGATAGTGATCCAAGGGCTGGGATGACGTCAGACCCTCACCCTCCGAGCCCTTGGCTCACTAATTGGGCACCCAATTAATTGGAGAGGATCTTTTTTCTGAGGAACTGATCTCCTTAAAAGTTGATATATACCTTCATGCATGTTTATCAAGGGAGATCGAGGATGGCGTTAATTAGTGATAGATCGAGTTTGAATCCTCCGCATGTACATTAGAGGATGCCGCCAATTGTTGTTTTCACTTCCATAAATACCCACAGTATTGAACTCAACTCTTATAGAGTTGCTCTTAATTACTGAATTCCCCTTTACCCATCCATAGTAATGAATATATACCCACTATATAAGGGCGCCAAAGGGATTCAAAGGGATTACATTTGGCCATGTTAACGTACAAATAATTAATGAATGTGGCATGTAGTGCATGCCCTAACTACCATAATAAAAGTTTAATCAGTGAAGTAATTAGATGATCAGGAAAGGTACCTACTTTGTATCTGTGATAAGAATCTAGGGCAAAATCTGCATTCGTGCCGTCTCTTATCTTATCTGCCCACAAATTTAAACAACGTATGTGAATACATTTTAAGTTATTTGCGCCCTCCCATGCATGTGTTGGAAGAAGTATGTGTCTTTCTCTGTGTGTGTGTGGGGGAGAGAGAGAGAGACCTGGATATCTATGAGTGAACTCATCCCAGTTGCTTCGTCCTTTGCCACCTGTTGCAGCACCTTCATACTGAAGAACCACATAAACACACACACACATAAACATATCAATGAAAAATTTCCAATCTTCCAGCACTTGAGAGACGAAAAGCAGGAAATATAAGGAATATGCATGGGAGTGCAGCACACGTACCTGATAAGCAGATGTTGCCGTTCCAAAGATGAAATCCTGCGGGAAATCACTTCGTTTGATCTCATGATTATTAGTTTCATTGGAAATACTAGCTCGAATGGAACATTCCTTCGGCCAATTTCTACGTAGGGCTTCAGTTCTTCGTGGTCCAATGTGTTGAAGCCTTAAACTACTCCCATGCCCCAAAATGTTCAAGGGCTTCTGCAGGAGTGAAAGTGGCCGATGAACATTAGTCGCTGACTGAGGCATCAGAGCATTCACCATCTTTGCTTCAATATGTTGGCAGAGGCTTAGGATGAGCAACGTAGACACAAAAAAAACAGAGAGAGAGAGAGAGAGAGAGAGGGGTTCCCGAAAAGCTCAGTAGCTGTTTGGGAGCTAGGTACTTTCCATTAGAACTAAGCTCTCCTTTATATAGAACTAAGAGAGAGTAGGTGGAGTACTATTCACGCATATGAGGATGAATAGGAAACCAGGGTAGAGTACCGGTTTTAATGGAATCCTCATATGCGCCAATACGGATGAAGACCAGGGTTCATGGTTTCAAGTATCGATATCATATTAGTTGTATTGGCTGTATTGAATTGGTATCGGCTAAGGTCGATTTTCAATCCCTGACCAAACTAGATCGACTATCCTTATCGTTTCAGGCATAAAATAGTTAAAAAAAAATTGTACTTGTTATAAAAGCAAGGGCAAAACCGATCGATTTGAATCGATATCTACTGATACTAATACTGATACCGCTAAATCCATGCCATGGTTTGAAGAATCAGTCAGATTGGTTGGATTGAATTGAAATCGACCTTGACTGATCTTAATTCTTGACCAATACCATATAAGTGGATTGGCATGTATGAACGGTAAAAATAGTCTAAAATAATTTTTTTTTTAATTAAAAGTAAAGGTATTTCACAAATCTTAGTCGATCCGGATTGTTATCCACCTTGACTGATCTCATTTCCAATAATGAGTTATCAAAGCATTACAAAGACATTTTTTTTTTTTTTACAAAGACAGACCTTTTCATTTAACAGATACTTTAGGACCAAAGTTACCTAAGACTGTCGTGGCCCATCGGAACGCAGAGAAAGGTGAAAAAAAAAATGAAAAAGAAGCTCATATCTAGATGATTGATCATTCAATCATTTATGAATTTTGTTCAATATTATCTTTTTTTTTCTTTTTTTTTTTTTACTAAAAAATCTAAAAATTATATTAAAAATAAAGAAAAAAAGAATATAGTACAAGAAAAAATATCGACAACAAGTAAAAAGAAGATCTGAAAGCAAATTTTCCATCTTCGACATGGCCATCCAAGCCCAATATTATCTTCTCGACTACCACTTCTTTAGCAATTACATATATCACATCAATAACCATCAATAGTGGATGTGGTTGGCGTTATACCATGACTTAAGATAATGCATCATCGACAAGGTGAACGTATGATTATCTATCAAAAATTTATGACGACAGTGGGAACATAAGACCGTTGTCTACACATGCTACACGTTTTGCCACGTCTACACACATGTTACACGTTTTTCCAGATCCGAAACTCTTACGATTCGTTAATCACTGTGGATTGCCACACCAGGTAATCTATAAATTTAGCTGAGGAATAAGGGTTTTTTTTTTAAAGGGAAAATTACGCCCTTCTACATCTTTAGCAGTTACATATATGACATCAATAACAATCAATAGCGGTTGTGGTTGATGTTATACCACGGGTCAAGATAATCATCAACAATGTGAAAGTCATATGGGCTATCTGTCAAAAAGTTATGGAGAGAATGAGAACATAAGACCATTGTCTACACACATGCTACACGTTTTGCCATGTCTACACACATGCTACACGTTTTGCCATGTATACACACATACAACAACAAACAATTGTCTAGCACAGTTGATTAATTGTGGTGTACAAAAAATTCATGATCATCTGGAGATTTCAAGTTCGAACCTCCTAGTTGTTACCTACTTCCCTTCCTACCTACCAACAAAAAAAAAAAAAAAAAAAACTTTTGAACATCCCACTCACGAATCGACAACCCAGATCATAGCCCTCCAAGTAGCTTTGTTCGATACCATACTTGGGTGAAGACTTAACTTTTGCATGTTTCTTCTTACTAACTCATCAATGGTCGTTTTTGGCTTGCCCTAGCCTTTTTAGCTCTATCCATCTGCATCTGGTCTCTTCTTACCCTATTGTTTTGTTGGGATTATGAACCGAGAATCTAACTAGTATTTCTTTTCAGTCTTTTATTATGTCTTGTTTTAATTCTGGTTGTATTCATGATCATGATAAAACAAGATTTTTTTGTATTTTAATTATATCATGTTATTTCATTTGGTTGCATAGGAATCATGTTGTTTATTCCAAGATTAAATTGAATCATATGCTGTTATTACCAATATCAATCGATGGACATCAGTTTCAATTGAAATTGGCCTTGAACAGAAATCTTTAAATTTAATGCAATCCAATGAAACATTTTTCTATTTTATCACCCTCTCACCCATTTCATGACTCCCTTATTTTGATTTGTACAGACATTTTGAATAGATCTCAGAATTACTCTGGATGAGCATGTGGAGTAATTTTTAAAGGAAATTATGTCTTACTTTATGCTGATTACGTGATGACAGGAATAAAAGTTGATGTAATATCCAGAAGTATTCTATATGGTCTGAAGAGATCCAAGAAGGAAGGATGGAACGTGACACAAATTTAGAGTGATTCAAAGGAATTGCACAAATTGATTCAAAATAATAGCATCGGATTATGGCCTAGCCTTGGAGCGCAATCCCAATGTTTTTGGATGTTTAAAAATCATTCTTCTAATTAAGTTTTTGTCCCAAGTCCTCAAATGAATGTGTGATATTAATTAAACACATTGCTGCTTTGACTATGCACAGGAAAATTAAAAATCTAGATACGAGACCTATTGTTGATGTTCTCAAATATGTTAGTTAATCAAGTATTTCTTTAAAAAAAAAAAATCCTTTGTAGTTATTATTATTATTATTATTATTATTATTTATTATTATTATTTTGAATAAGAATTGAATAACTGTTCAATGAAAGTAGAAAATCTATGCAATACTTTTTTTTTTTTTGGGTAAAATCTATACAGTATTTACTATCTAAACAGACAAGGAACGGACCAGTCCAAGCCACGGAGTTGGGAAGACAAAGACAGTAGGAATTCCCAATCAAGACCCACTTGCAATTACACTCCACACCCTAGTTATCAATTCGGCCGAATTATTCGGCCGAATCAAATTTTTCCGAATTTAATCAAAAATTATGACCGAATCCGAATTAAAAATAAAATTCGGTAAAATTCATGTTTTTTTCAAAAGTGAATATAAAACGCGAATAATTCGGATTGAACTGGATTAAACCAAATTATTCGGTCCACTTAAACAGTATTTAAAAAAAAAAAAAAAAAAAAAAAAAAAAAAAAAAAAAAAGAAACCAAACCCAATAAGCTTTTTTGACTTTTTTTGACCGAATCCATAAATTAATTAATCAAATTATTCTAAATAATTATCCGTTTTTCTCCAAAGAACAGTAAGCCCATCTTAGCATCGATCCTGCTCTGTCCTCTGTTCATCGAGAAGTGGTAGAGTGGATGCTGAGGGTCATCGCACACTATTAAAAGCTTGAAGAACAATACATTAAGAACCGTTGAATCATCCCTAAAATTGGATGATTCAACAGAATCGGAATCACCCCACTACTTGATGAGCACATTTATGTGTGAAATCTAGGGTAGTAAAACATGCATTTTACATATTTAGAATGGAGCTACCTTGGGTTTTACTCTCTTTTTGCAGGTTTTATATTTTCAAGGCCTTAAGGACTATCGGGCGCTAAAATTTTACACGTAAAGAGGTCCTATTTCTA
>NC_056562.1:39762599-39839814 GCF_013358625.1 Macadamia integrifolia | reverse complement strand
CTCTTTTGACTCTCTCTCTCTCGGCCTCTCTCTCTCTCGATCTCGACTCTCCCTCTCGGTTCTCTGTAACCAAAAGCTCAGACTTGCTCTTTCCCTCGACTCTCCCTGCTATCTTGACTCTTCGTCTGTTCGTCGCTCCCTGCTCTCTCGATTTGTTCCACGCTCTCGACTCTCTCTCTGTTCATCACTCGACTCCTCTCTCTCTCGGTTTGGCGCTCAACTTCACTCTCGACTCACTCTCTCTTTGTTACAAAGCTCCGTGCAAAGGTATGATACACCAACGTTTTCTCTGCACCAACGTATTCTTTTGTTAATGTCATGCTTTTTTTTTTCTTAACAGCTTACCTTGTTGAACAAATTGTTGATTAAATTTCTATCATTCTATATCTCTCTCTCTCTCAAAAGGCATCAATATGTCTGGATCTGTGATTTGGGGTTTTGAGAACATGAATATTGATTTAGGGCTATTTTCATTGGCTGATTTGAGCTTATTTATCTTTAAAATTTCAAATTCATATTTGTGTTTGCTTGCTGTCTCTCTCAAAACTTAAGAGATTTTAGGTTATTTTCTTTGGCTGATTTGAGTTTTTTTTTCAAAAAAATTTCAATTCCATTATTTTTTATTTGCTTGCTTTCTCTGTCAAAACCTAAGAGATTTGTTGTCTCTGTCCTTATATTCAAGTTAGAGTATTTTAAAATTTTTTAATTCCACTCTTGCTCTTGCTTTGTTAAATTCTGTTGAAGTACTGGTACTTTAATGTTTTTTGTTTGTTTTGTCTAGTATGGAGAATGTTAGCATGAATGATGTGAGTGAACCTATTTTTGGGATGTTATTCAATTCAGAACAGGATGCATATGATTATTACAACAGTTATGGACGGGTAATGGGGTTTAGTGTTAGGAAACACTTTCTGAATAAGATCAAGAAAGACAAGATGACCATAACATCTAGGGGATTTGTCTATTCAAAAGGTGGTTGTCGGTTGAGTGATAAGCGAGACATCAATACTACTAACCCCCGAGCTGAGACAAGAACAGATTGCCAGGCACGAATGAACATATGTTTGGTTGATGATGGAAAATACAAATGTTGTGACTTTGTGAGGGAACATAATCATGAGCTTCATATTACATCAACAATTCATATGATGCGTTCATAGAAGAATATGTTAGACATACATAGGCAGGAAATTGATTTGACAGATGACTCGGGGATCAGGCCTAGATCCACAATTGAGTTGATGGGTAAGCAGGCTGGTGGGATCGAAAACTTGAGTTGTTTGACCCAAGATGTTAGGAACTATCTCCGCACTAAAAGACAACGTGCCTTGACATATGGTGAAGCAGGTAATTTGATGAAATACTTTGTTACCCAAACTAGGAACAACCCATCTTTCACATACTCGTTTCAACTGGATAGTGAAGAACAAATAACTAATATATTTTGGGCTGATCCAAAAATGATCATTGACTACGCACAATTTGGAGATGTAGTCAGCTTTGACACTACATTTCGCACTAACGAAGAGTGTAGGCCATTTGGGTTATTTACTGGATTCAATCATCATAGAGGGTGCACTGTATTCAGGGCCGCACTTTTATATGATGAGACAGTGGAATCTTTCGAATGGTTGTTTGAGGTATTCGCTGAAGCACATGGTGGAAAGAAGCCTATAACTATATTCACAGACCAAGACAAAGCTATGGCTAGAGCATTAAAAGAAATGTGACCTCAGACATGGCATGGATTGTGTACTTGGCACTTAATGCAGAATGGCATTACACATTTGGGTCATATAATGAAAGATGGCTCCAAGTTTCTTACAGATTTAAAGAAATGCATATACCAATATGATGTGGAAGATGAATTCAAGACAACATGGCATAATTTGCTGAACGAGTGTGTTATTAAGGATAATGCATGGTTGCAGCGCATTTATGGTCTTAAAAGTCAATGGGCGAAGTGCTATATGAAAAACACATTCATAATAGGCATTCAAAGTACACAGCTCAATGAGAGTCTGAACAGTGACTTGAAGGACTATTTGAAGTCAACTTTGGATGTTGTGCATTTTTTAAACATTTTGAGAGAGTTCTTAACCAGAAGCGTGGTAATGAATTAAAAGCTGAATTTGATGCATGAAATAAGATGCCACGACTTGCAAATTCAATGTCAATTGTACAAAAACAAGTTCGGGAACTTTACACTCCTGTAATTTTTCAGTTATTTCAAGAGGAATATAATTGGATGACTGTTTGCACCATCATAGGCTGAATTGATGGAATGTCCTTCATTAATTTTCGGGTTGGGATTTTTGAAGCAAACTGTGAGTATAAAGTATGTTGTAACCCACTTCAAGGAATTGTAGCATGCAGTTGCATGAAATTTGAGACAACTGGTATTCTGTGTTGCCATTGTTTGAAAGTTTTTAATGTGTTAGATATAAAGCGTATTCTTGAATGCTATATTTTGAAGAGATGGACACGGGGAGTAAGACCTATGGTGGTCAATGACAGTAGGGGGAAAGAAGTTGAACAAGATATCAACTTGGATTGTACGCAACGGTATAAGCGTATTTGTCTTGAACTTATTCAAATAGCATCTGAAGCTTCAAATACAATTGAGGGATACAATTTGGTGAAAGATGCTGTTAATGAATTAAGGTTGAAGCTTGGTAATATTAGAATCAACCCAATTGATTGCCCTGATATACTAATATTTCCTGATTTATCTGATAACGTATACCCAGGATTACATTTGAAGCATAAAGAGAAAAGTACAAGAGGTGGTAGATGGTTAAAGAGTTGGGTTGAAAAACAAGGACAAAAAAAGAAAAGTGGAGGGCCAAGTAACAGTCAACGATTACAAGAACAACAACCAACACATGCACCAACTCCTACACAACTGATGGATAACACATATCCCAGTTACATGTCACTTATAGTGAGTAGGTTTGGCTTGTTATGTTGTTTGCTGTATTTTTTTTTTCTTAGTCAATCTAGATTGCCTAATATTCAATGTCACTTGCAGGATTCTATTTCCCATGTATCATCTCAAGCATCTGTAGCTCATCAATCACTGGATGAAGATTATATTTCAATTCAGCTAATGAGGACTATTGTTTTTTGCTATTAAATACATCCAGTTAATGTCATGGCTTATTTTTGTGATATTAAAACACAAAGTTTCATTGGATCTTTATTTTTGTGCTTACCAATACATCCAGGATTCAGCTAACATTATTTTTCTATAAGTAAGGAGTCTTTTGCTCAAAATGGTAGAGCACCTGGGTTAGTGCCCAGGTTATGGTGGTTCGAATCCACCAAGACTTCAAAAAGTGTCTGCAATGTTCCATACTCTTTTTGTGGGAAACGGAATAGTTAGTACAGTCAAACCTTGTCTAACCAGCTACTGTTCCATACTCTCCCTGTATTTAATCTTTCTTGGATATTATGATCCCATTTGTTTATTCTGTTGTAGAGTTCTCATCTCAGATGATTAGTGGGATGAGTTATCGAATATCAGAGTGTTGAGTTGCAACATTTCTCTAAAACTCTAATCTCCTAATTGTAGTCCATCTTACAAGGATGTACTCAGCCAATCAGTTTTAGTTGTCCTCACTATTATGAATGACTCCGTGAATGTGTGATTGACTAAAATCCTATCCAAATTCTAAGGCAATTGGCTCTATCCATATTAGTAGTTCAGATAGTCTTTTATTTATAAGTATTGAGTGCACATTGCCGTTTTAGTCCTTTTGTTTATTTATTTATTTTGTTGTCAAGGTTTAGTCGTGAGTTCCTTTTGTTGGTGTCAGTATGCAAATTTTGAGTTAGAAGTTGTTTATAATATAGGATTTTGGGATTAGAAGTTGTTGTAATAGGGTCCCAAGATTGTTTTACTCGTATTTCTATTGTTTTGCGTATATTAAAACTATTGTAATCTCTTTATCAATTTAGTGTGGATGAATGGAATTTATTGTTTTACTCGTATTTCTATTGTTTTGCGTATATTAAAACTATTGTAATCTCTTTATCAATTTAGTGTGGATGAATGGAATTTATTTGAGTTTTGAGATTTTTTTGGTTGGTGCAGGGGATATGTTCATCAAGGGGCTGATTTGAGATCTTTGACAACCTCTCTCTCTCTCCCTGTCCCTACTATTGATTGTCTTTCCAGATCAGAATCTTGATTTGTGGGTCGGTTTTATTTTTCTGACTTTTCTATCATTGAATATGGTATATCTGTAGAAACGCAACCCTAAAACGATACAGAAGATAATGGAAAAACAAAACAAACAATGCACACGGATTTTACGAGGTTCGACAAGGTTGCCTACGTCCCCTGTGAGATGAGATCCTGCTTCACTATCAATGAAGAATAGGGTTACAGCACTCGTCCTCACACCTCTCAGTAGTGCTTGCATTACAGAGAAAGAAACCCTCGCTACAAATATATAGCGAAAAAACCCTAATCCGAAAAGTACACAATTGCCCTCAAATAAAAAATTCGAGCGGGGGGCTGCGCCCCCCTACACCCCCTGATATGCAGGGGGCCTCCTGCCCCCTTGCAACCCCCCGGCCTGCTAACCGGTTAGCGGGACCGCCGTCCTGCCTATCTAGGTGTTGCACCAGTACTCCCTGGATTAAACTGCGACGGAATACAAGACATCATACACCAACAATCTCCACCTTGGCTTGAATTCTATCGAGCCTCCTGTAAAGATAACTTGTAGACGCCTTCATCATTGTACCTTATTAGAGGTACAAACCCGCACCTGTTTGGTGCGTCCCTTATCTTCAACAATGAGTAATATTAATCAAGTCCAAACAGGACTCGAACTTCTCTGTAGTAGCTGGCTTTGTAAACATATCTACAGGATTGAGATCTGTATGAATTTTTCTCAAGTGAATACTGCCTTCTGACACAAGCTCCCTGATCTTGTGAAATCTCACATCAATATGCTTTGTCCTTGCATGAAACACCTGATTCTTTGCAAGATGTATGGCACTCTGACTGTCACAATGTAACATTATACCTCCTTGCTCCAACCCCAACTCACGAACCAGTCCAGCCAACTAGACTCCTTCCTTGGCAGCCTCAACTGCTGCCATGTACTCTACCTCTGTAGTAGACAATGCAATTGTAGACTGAAGCATCGCCCTCCATGATATAGGTCCACCAGCCAATGTAAACACATACCCTGTAGTAGACCTCCTCTTGTCTAAATCACCAACATAGTCAGAATCAACATAACCTGTCAATTCTGTAGAACTTCCCTTGCCACTGAACATAACACCTATATCTTTAGTCTTGCTCAAATATCTGAAGATCCACTTAATTGCATTACAATGCTCCTTCCTTGGATTACTCATGTATCTGCTAACAACACTGACTGCATGAGACAAATCTGGCATGCTACAAACCATAGCATACATGAGACTCCCAACTGCACTAGCATACGGGACTTGAGACATTTGCTCCACCTCCTCATGTGTTGTAGGGCATTCCCTTTTAGATAACTTAAAGTGGCCAGCTAATGGAGTGCTAACCGGCTTAGCATTTTTCGTATTGAAACGCTCTAGCACCTTTTCAATATACCTCTTTTGAGTTACCCAAAGTTTACCTGCATTTCTATCTCTAAGGATTTCCATGCCAAGGATCTTCTTAGCGGCACCAAGATCCTTCATCTCAAATTCAGCACCCAATAAAGACTTCAAAGAGACTATATCATGTTTGTTCTTTACAACAATGAGCATGTCATCAACATAAAACATCAACAAAATAATGGAATTATCACTTGACACTTTATAATAAACATAACTATCATACTCACTTCTTGTGTAGCCAATCTTCATCATGTGGGAATCAAAGCGCTTGTACCACTGCCTAGGAGATTGCTTAAGGCCATAAAGCGACCTCTTAAGCAGACAAACATGGTCTTCCTTTCCCCGCACCTTGAAACCTTCAGGTTGCTCCATGTAAATCTGTTCATCCAAGTCACCATGAAGAAATGCAGTTTTCACATCAAGTTGTTCAAGCTCTAAATCATACATGGCCATCAAAGCAAGTAGTACCCTGATCGAAGTGTGTTTCACCATCGGAGAAAATTTTTCATTGTAGTCTATCCCCTCCTTCTGTGCATAGCCCTTGGCTACAAGTCTGGCCTTATACCTTTCACGCTCCTTCTCAGATGCTGCCTCTTTCTTACGAAAGACCCATTTACACCCAATGATTTTTTTTCCCTTGGGTTTTTCCATAATCTCCCAAGTCTTGTTCTTCTGTAGAGATTCCATTTCCTCCATCATAGCTGTCATCCATTTATCATGCTGTGCGTCACTCAAAGCATCATGGTAGGAAGATGGATCACCTGTACCTACAGGGAGGGCATAGGCAACCATGTCCTCAAACCCGTATCTCATAGGTGCTTTGTGAGTACGTTTCCCTTTACCCTTTGTCATAGTATAAGGAACTTCTATTGCTTCCTGTTGTCCTGGTAAATCACTTGATGATTCATTCTCTCTTGTTGTTTCTAACTCACCTAACTCCACCTGCACAGTAGAACCTTCTTTATTTTCATCAACTGCTTGTGAATTGTAATTTGACTTCATTATATGAGACTCATCAAACACAATGTCTCTGCTAACCACAACTTTTCTGTGAACTTGGATCCCACAACTTGAATCCCTTTACACCTTTCTTAAAACCAAGAAAGATACATTACTTAGACTTTGAGTCTAACTTGGAACGCTGCTCACTCTCAACATACGTATAGGTTGGACAACCAAATATTTTTAGAATAGAATAATCTACTGGTTTTCCTGTCCATACCTCTTCAGGAATTTTATAATCAATCGCCTTTGATGGAGACCTATTGATGAGGAAACATGTCATGTTCACTGCTTCTGTCCAAAATCTCTTGCTCAACCATGCATTCAGCCTCATACTCCGAGCTCTTTCTAGAAGTGTTTTGTTCATCCTTTCAGCTACACCATTTTGCTATGGTGTCTTTGGAACCGTGAAGTGATGTGTAATCCCTTCAGCATTGCACAATTCTAGAAATGGCTTGTATGTGTACTCTCCTCCATTATCTGTTCTCAAGTATTTAATTTTCTTTCCTGTCTTCCTTTCTACCTCAGCCTTCCATTCCTGAAATTTAGTGAACACCTCACTTTTATGCTTCATGAAGTAGATCCAGACTTTCCTTGAGTAATCATCAACAAAGGTCACGAAGTATTCTGCCCACCTTTAGATTTTGTTGTTGAAAGACCCCATACATCGCTGTGTACATAATCAAGCACCCCTTTACTCTTATGTATTGTAGTTTTGAAACTAACCTTGCACTGTTTTCCAAACACACAATACTTGCAGAAGTTCAGTTTACAAGTTTTTACTCCCTCCAACATTTTTCTTTTATGAAGCTCCATCAATCCTCTTTCTCCCATATGCCCTAACTGCATATGCCATAGATAGGTATCATCTGTATCAAATACTGCATTTGTAGTCACAGATGCTCCACCTATAACTGTGCTCCCTATGAGTCTGTATAGGTTTCCTGCTAGCTGTCCCTTCATAACAACCATTACACCCTTAATAACTTTGAGAACTCCACCTTTTGCTATGTACTTGCAGCCATTTGAGTCAAGTGCCCCCAAAGATATTAAGTTTTTCCTTAATTATGGTACATGTCTCACATCTGCTAAGGTTCTTACTATCCCATCAAACATCTTGATTTTGATAGTGCCTATCCCAATGGTCTTTGCATCATCATTCCCCATTAGGACAGACCCACCATTATATGATTGATATGTATCAAACCAATCCTTATGTGGATACATGTGATATGAACATCCAGAATCTAAAATCCAAGAATCCGAAGGTTGATTCTTACCTGATGATATAGAGAGTACATCTCCATCATTCCATCTGAACTGGAAGCCACGCTAGCTTCCTTAGATGCCTTATCTACACCTTTCTTCTTTAAGTCCACCTTCCTCTTCAAGCACTCTCACTTCAGATGACCTTCATTCTTGTAATAGTAACAAGAGACCTTTGTCTTTGCCCCTTTTGATTTCGATCGACTCTTCTCAGATCCCTTCTGATTTGATCTCCCTCTTTCCTGCTCCTTATCACCTCTGAAAAAACCTTCTCCTTGAGATTTCGTACTACTGGCTTTCTTCCTTGTATCATTGGACATGAGGGCAGCTGCGACTTCATCCATCTCAAGGGTCTCCTTCCCATACAAGAGAGTCGTTACTAGGTGATCATATAATTCTGAGAGCGACAACAGCAATAGTAACGCCTTGTCTTCATCCTCGATCTTAACCTCCAGGTTTGCAAGTTTACTTACGATCTGATTGAACATGTTAAGATGCTCTAATAGATCCGTACCTTCCTCCATCTGTAGAGAATACAATTGCTTCTTCACGAACAACTTGTTCGTTAAGGACTTCGTCATGTAGATGCTTTCAAGTTTCACCCATAACTACGGTGCAGATTCGATACCCACAACATATTGTAGGGCATCATCAGAAAGATTTAATCGAATAGCACTTACCGCCTTTTCCTCCATCTCTTTGTAGAAACGCAACCCTAAAACGATACAGAAGATAATGGAAAAACAAAACAAACAATGCACACGGATTTTACGAGGTTGGACAAGGTTGCCTACGTCCCCAGTGAGATGAGATCCTGCTTCATTATCAATGGAGAATAGGGTTACAGCGCTCGTCCTCACACCTCTCAGTATTTCTTGCATTACAGAGAAAGAAACCCTCGCTACAAATATATAGCGAAAAAATCCTAATCCGAAAAATACACAATTGCCCTCAAATGAAAAAATTTGAGAGGGGCGCCCCCCTACACCCCCTGCTATGCAGGGGGGCCTCCTGCCCCCCTTGCAACCCCCACGGCCCGCTAACTGGCTAGCAGGACAGCCGTCCTGCCTGTCTAGGTGCTGCACCAGTACTCCCTGGATTAAACTGCGACGGAATACAAGACATCATACACCAACAATATCTGAGTTCAGATTTGTTACATCTTTTAAGTCTGAACTTCTGTGATCAGATTCTCTTAAATCTGGTCAATAGACTTGATTAATTTCTTCTTCATAGCTATCTGCTACTTATGTGCCTTCTTTTGCTTAGATTTTTAGAACTCAGACTTAATTGCACCTTAGAATTCAACAGAGGAAATTCTGTTTCTGGTTTCTTTTGATTGGTCTGAATTCCAAGAACAGTTGGCCATAATTTGTAGGGTTTTGGATTCCTTAGTTTATGTTTATGGGTTTTCTCTTATTCCCTATTCTGATCATTTTCTGGTTATCAGATTCTGCATAATTTTCAAATCTAAAATTTTATTTAGTCTAATGTTAAACATATGTTTTATCTTCTCATATTCTCCAATTAGTTTCTTCACTTGAATTCAGTCCAGATTTTCAAAATTCCATGATATCCGCTACTGTTTTAGTAGATATCAGCAAGCTCTATCCCTCTGTTTTTAATTAAGGTTAGGGTGGGGTTCTATAGTCTATCCCTCTGCTTCTTTCAACCTTCTATCTACTCAACCTTACTGACATTAGCATTGGTGGATTCTATATTAGCATTCCATGTTAAGATGAATGGTTAGGATGTTGATGGCATCTTTTACTATGAACAGCCTATGCATGCATTCTTCTATATTTTCCACATCAGCCACTCAGGGGTTTCAGGTAGTTATTAGTGCAAGTCCAGGCAATACTGCAACTTCCTTTTGAGGGAGTGAGTGTCTTTTGACATAAGGGCACCATTAATTAGCAGTCTATGTACATGAACCTAGATTTTTTTTTTTGGGGGGGGGGTCCTTACTAGGTGTACCAATCACCACTACATTTGAAGTTTGAACATCTATAACATTATATTTGAAGCTAGACATTTTTGTAGTACCATCACATGTAACTTCCAATAAATGCACAACTTGGAAAGGACAATGTAGGATTTTCAACTTACACAGTGCTGTATAGTTTGCAGATTGCCATTTCTGATTTTGGAGACTGGCAGACCATTGCATAGCTCAGCTGGGTCTCATCAACCATGGTTTGTTGAACTTGGGGTTGACTCATTAAGGTTGGCAGATTCAGCCATGGCTGAGCATGACTCGAATCCTGGCTTGCTAAGACAAAGTCCAGGAAAACCACATTTCTTTTTCAGCCGAGTCAGTTTCAGTTTCACTATATTAGTTTTGCTCAAGAGTTGGAATCAAACGAACCAATCAGGGGCAATTTCAGAGCATAATGATCTAGTACTTTAATTGAGGTTGGGGTTGGTTGGCTGATCTATGTAACTCATTTTACTTGAACCACTTTGCTCCATCTAGTGAAATGTTTGGTACATACAGTTGAGGTTTCACCCAAGTTTCTAGATGATCTATCCTTTATCTATCCCTTTACACTCTTAGTGCCATACGTGTGAGTTATTTATAACAGTAAATTTGAAAGGGTTCTGACCTCCCTATGTTAGATTTGTAACTCTTATTGACTCTTTAAAGCTTGGATACATGGTCCTGATTTCAATAGGGAGTCCAAAAAAATGTGCTTGGGCTGCCTGAGTTTCATGGGAAGGGAAGAAAATCTATCTCCCTCATGTTCCATGCTTTGGCATTCAAGATTCTGGAAAATAGGTGTGGAAAATTTGACATGTTATTTCTTACTACTATGCATTTGCTGTTTATCCCATGCTTGCTCCAACTTGGTGCTTTAGGCACTAAGGTGTTCACAATTCACAACCCAGAAATGGCACATCTTTGCAAAGTCACCTTGGACTTCCCAGAAGATGCTCGAGTTAGATCAGTTATAATTAGCATTTTTAGTTGTTTCTTTGGATTCATGGGAACTTTGGATTAAGAATTAAATCATAATGTAAAATTAGCTTTCGGCAACTAAACCAAGACTCTGAACAGTTCTTGATATCCCTGGTAACAGCCACACAACACTAGAATAATTCTCACTAAGCAATATAGCAAGCATTAGAAGAAAACCCATAGTCGCAACTTAGAAGAAATCCTTCAAACCAGAATCACAGGTGATGATGTCCTTCTCCAAACAGCAACAGAAATCAACAACATCTTGATCAGTTTCCTCAGCATCCATCTTTCTTATCTCACTTCTTGGGACTTTTCAGCCTATATTGAAGATGGTAAACCCTTGAAATCGATGGTAAATGCTAAGGCGCTTCTGCTTCCTAATTCAGAATGTCAGACGTTGAAGTTGCAGAGCTTTCATTTCAAAAGAATTCACAAGGGGAATCAACAAATCTGCCAAAACATTAATCGAAAGTTGATGAATATGAAACATAATGAAATATATAAAAACATGCTTCTAGAAGCTTACTAGTAAAACTTGATGAACATAAAAATGACAAAAAAAAAAAAACCATTGACAACACTGTACACCACCAGCTGCCCAGGGAGAGTAAAGTGCCAGAACCAGTCTCACCCTAAAGGATTCCATCCAAACACTCTCAAATCCATAACTGAACTTTACAAAATGAAATTTCATTAATAGAAAGTATTTAAAAAAAAAAACCCAACTCTTGATAAACCAACAGAAGCATATGACAGCAGTAAGGTAGAACACATTCGTTCACTTTCAAAGTCTTGGTGGATTTGAACCACCATAACTTGGGCATTAGCCCAGGTGCTCTACCATTTTGAGCTAAAGACTTTTTACCTACAAAAAAGATTGTTAGTACATTACAGTAACAAGGAAATAATCATAATAATAACCCGACATATGATTGTTACATGACGGAACCAACTTCATTAACGAAACAATAGTTCTATTTACAAGGACGTTACATAGAAGATATAGCATGAAAGAATTAGCACCCAAATACAGAGGAAGATGGTTAAACCATAATAATGGTTGAGCAATGACTGATCGACTACTACTTGGTTCCGCACTTTTGGACTATAGGGTGGTTGACGAATAGCCGAGATGACCCGTGTGTTCCTATTAACACTTTCATTTGAATGACATGCTCCTGTGTCTACAGTGTCTGTGTAGTTCCTCAACACTGGGTCCAACCAAATGAAAGAGTCTGGATGTTTTTCACCTAACGGACATCTGTAAAATCGTCGTCCAGGATTCTTCATCGTTCGAGAAGTCCGGATGACCATCACCTCTTCACCACAGCTACACATCCGCTATTGTGCATCCATTTCCGTGTAAAATGCAATACCCCTAAGAGAAGCTTATATAAAAAAAAGGCTCCAATAGTGACAAAAAAATCCAATTGACATGGATATTTGATGGACAACTTATAGTTACAGAGTATGTAATGCTTAAATTAATATGATATAAGCGAAGAAGCAAAAAGGAAACTATTAAAAAAAAAAAATTTAAAGGCAGAAAGCAAACATCAAGGTATGGTATTAAGTGAAAGGCATATGTTGAGTCATACATTAAAAAAAAAAAAAAAAAACTCTCTCACTTCAATGCAAGAGATGCTTAGCCATGTCCACATTGGTCCCTAACTCTCATCAGGAATGTTTGACACAACTTTGGACATATGAGAAATCAACGGAGAAGGACAACCCTTTTCCCATAATATTTCAGTAGTCAAAGCCACAGACCATAGGATGCAATCAAAAAATTCTATTAAAAATTGGTGATCCAGGTAAAGCAATACTTGGTATCATTTTTGTGGGGATTTAATCATACACTTAATTAATTAAAAAAAAATTGACATAACAAATACATCCACAAGATTGCATAAAAATGAAGGAGTTGTTCTTCATACCTTTGCAGTGAAGAAGAAATGTTGGTGTAGCAGGGAGCGACAAACATAGAGAGAGTCGAGAGCGTGGAATAGATCGAGAGTAGGGAGCGACGAACAGAGGGAGAGTCGAGAGAGCAGGTCCGAGTTTTTGGTTACAGAGAGGGTTAGGGCTTCTAGTAACCGAGAGGGAGAGTTAGGGCAAAGAGGGAGAGCTACCGGAGTCGAGCGACGAACATAGAGAGAGTCGAGAGTCTGGAAGAGATCGAGAGAGCAGGGAGCGACAAACAGAGGGAGAGTCAAGAGAGCAAGTCCAAGTTTTTGGTTACAGAGAGGGTTAGGGCTTCTAGTAACCGAGAGGGAGAGCTACCGTAGTCAAGCGATGAATAGAGAAAGAGTCGAGAGCGTGGAACAGATCGAGAGAGCAGAGAGCAGGGAGCAACGAACAGAGGGAGTGTGAGATTTCAGGGTTAGGGCTTATAGAGAACCGAGAGGGAGAGTCGAGATCGAGACAGAGAGGCCGCGAGAGAGAGAGAGAGAGAGAGAGAGGGAAAATATTTCAGCTTTTATTTCAAAAAGATAAACCAATTTGGTTTGTTTCGGTTTGTTCTCCAATGGTTTGATTCAATACGGTTTTTTCACTGGTTTAAGATTGTATCATGGTAGATTCATCTGAGCCGTGAATATGGAATATTACACGTGTCAGTCGCCTGGGGTGGCATTGTACAGAATTGTACGAGATCGAAACTGTAGACGATTTCTTCCCGGCATTGGGGGATTTATCTTGCAGATCAATGTCCTTATTTTTTCCTTTTATTTTTGCTATTTTCTAATGAACTGTCCAATGAAACTTTAATCATGCACACTTGAGGGGTAGGAGGGAATGAATGTCTAAACCCTCGGTAGGGAAATTTGGACGAAGATATCCACCATCATTTATGGACCGAATTTAATTGGTGTGAGATAGGGTTGGAGGGCACAGCCGGCTGGAGACATCCAGACAGGCTTGAGTCTGGGTAATGAAAAATAATGGCAACTTGGGTTGGGTCACTTTCTTTTCAAGTAAAGCAATAGGACCTTTCTCCTTTTCTTTATCCTTTTGAGACTTTCATATTCACTCTTCAGTCGAATTTTAGGTGGGTCTCGATGATTCCAATCACCCCGAGAAGAAAGGGTTTTTTTTTTCTTTTTTCGAAGGCTATATAAAGCCATGCTTCTTTAGTTCTTGACGATTCCATTAATTTGATAATGACAAAGCTGTGATTAAGGATGGGTTTTTCAAAGTATCCACTTTACACCTTTGGACTGAAAGCCTCCACATGATTTGCAGTCTAAGAATGTACAGTTTGTATCAATCACATTATCACATGATTATTCATTAGCCTTTCCCTTCCTTCATCTCTCTCCAAAATAGTCAAACATGGAGAATCGATTGGACTACATCCATTTCTTAAAGCTTAACCTTTTAAACAAACAGAGAAATGATGCAAGAAAAGAAGTGCATCAGCCTTTTCTCTTTCAGATTTCGTACTACAATATCCGGTTTGCAGCAGATCTCCATTACCAAACTGAGCAACTACAAAGATTACCATTTAAAAGAAAAAAAAATATGAACCCAGAAAGACTCAAAAGAGTACTCATCCCAACTGATAAAAAAATAACAAATAAATTAAAAAGGAATCCACTGAGGCAAGAAAGAGAGAAAGATCAACTCAGGATGAAATTATGGCTTCGGACGGGGCTCCTGTGTCTCATTAGAAGGCGAAGTTGAGCTTTCTGACACTTCAACTTGGAGCCCAAATGGTTTCCTCGGGGGCCAATTGCCCGAACCACTCTAGGAAACTCCACGAAGCCTTTGATACCTCTCTGTATGTGGGGATTCTCTACTTCCGGTGATGCTTTTCTGTGATTCTGATTCACTGTCGATGTCGATCGACCACCTACATTGTCAAAACATGACAATTTCGTCGAATTTGAAATGTGGGAATTCTTCAAATAACTCCCACAACCAGGTGATGTGATGCTTGTTGCGACCTCTTTACGAGTTCTATTACTACTCTCCTCTTCCTCTGTTTTAGCCTCGTCCACTGGAGATGGGGATGGAGACCGAAATTGAAAACTTCTCTTGGGTTTAGTGAAATCCAACTCCAGCTCCAGCAGCTTCTCCTCGAACAAAATCTTCGCTTCAGTCAATTTCATCTGAACCCTCTCTTCCCTCAACACCTCAGCCATCCTCAGCATCCTCCTCTCTTCCTCCATTTCTCTCCTCACGCGGTTTATCTCTGCCTTATCCAATTCCATCTCCTTAGCCAGCTCTTCGCACACTCGTTCTACCGCTTCTCTCCCTCTCCTCTCCTCCAACAACTCCTTGGCCAATCTCTTATTCATTGACTCCACCTTCTTACGAGCCTTGCGTTCCAACTCAAGCTCTGACCTCAATTCCGCGATCTGGGCTCTGACGTTTATTAGCTCAGAGTCCATTATGGGTGTGAAGAAGCTAAGATCCCAGAGAGAAGCAGCTATCTTGCGAGCCGAGAGTGGCAGATGGAGACGATGGTGACGCTTTCGTCGTTTTGGGGAATAATAGAAGAATGGGTTCTCGTAAAGCTTCCAGCTTGGTAAAGTGGCGTTACTGATGAGTTGGTTCCTCTGTTTCTCTGGGTTTCTTATCAACGCCATCATCTCCTCCATATTCCCTTCCTTAAATTTATTTGCCTTTCTTCTTTTTAGTAAGATTGACCCCTCCAGATCAAGTATTCAAGATTCAACAAATTAAGAAAAGCAACGGTGACTGGCCCATCTCTCCAACCACTTGCTTTCATCGGTCGAAAAGAGAAAGGTGGATCACATGCGCCTTGCGAACCTCACCATCGTAATCAAAACTGGTTAATGGATCATGGCCTGATGGGTCGTCAAATCGCCACTGCTCTGATCTGCTTGATTCGATCAAGTCGTTTCTCAAAATTAATCAAATCGTAACCTTTTCTTAAATGCTTTGATCTTTACAGCGAAGTAGAGTTGAACTAGAAGTTATTAAACAAGTAAAAGGTGCTGCTTGTATCAGTGGCAAGGACTGAATTAATGGAGCTATGATCTCATCCCCACTGGGATAATACCTGCCTATGTTCATACTAAATCACAGACCTAACAATAACTTCAATGAATGATAAGAAACTATATGACTTTAAATCAGCTTTGTTGGATCACTAAAATGAAGTAACAATCTAGGAAGTCAAGGTCAGAGAAGCCTGTGGATTTATTGCATGATAACAAGTGAGCATGTGCATATACATGCATCAATGGAAAGCTTTAAACAACACTTAATTTGTGCATTTTCTTTGACCATTTACCACGTGTCATGCTCATGTGCAACAAGAGAATCTCCATTCCTATTTCCTAGTTTCTCATTCCTCTGATTTGTTTCGACTTTCGAGTTTGCTAAGTACAGGTAAAACTTGAATTCAACGCAAGATTTAACTTGTACCCATTTTTTTCCCCTGGTTTTTTATTTTATTATTATAAATTTTTTTTTTTTATTTCTATTTGTACCATAAACTGTTAAGTTCGTCTCGAATTCTTGACCCGTTTTGAAGATTGACCCGATCCGACATATTTTGGTGGCGACCCGAATGGGAATTTTTCTGAGATCTGTGATGGAAGCAGAGGGCTTAGGCCGATAGGCCCAAGCCCGGAGCCCATCACTGATCTCGTATGGGGGTGCGGGGGCTACGCCCCCGCGGTATGGTTCGACCGGATCGACCGTGACCCGATGGGTCGAACCGCTATTTGGAGTATATATATATAATGTACTGTTGCTTGTTGAGAGTCATTGTATTCTAGCGTTTTCACGAAGCTAGGGTTTCAGGGCGAGTTCTTCCTCGCCGCTGCTAGATTGTAATCCTTCTTCTACATAGTGAATCATCTTCTTCTTCGCCCGAGGACGTAGCACACCACCCTGGTGTGTGAACCTCGTTAAATCTCTGTGTCGTACGGATCTATTGTCTCTCTTTATTCGTGTTTCTTGGTGTTTGATCTAACATAAACGTTTCATAGAAAGTGTACAATGTGATTGAGGTTGGACATGTGGACGCTAAAATAAAATATAAGTTTACAAGGACTAACATAATGATAATGATTATGTAAGATTCCAACCAAAGAAAAAAAAAATAATGATTATGTAATATGAAATTAGGTTATCTGTAATACCTATCTTGCCATAAATTTATAACTAATTAAATGAAAAAGAACAATTAAAGTGTACTCTCATATCAAAAATGGGTAGCCCAATTGTGAACTCAGGTATTTAAGCACCTTTTCTTGTGGCAACTTTTGAAAATGAATTTTATCAAGTCCATAACAAGTGATATCATAGCTGAGGTTTAGTAAGATATGAGAATCCAGTGTGCCTCCAAAGATGAAATCGAAGATCTCAATGGCTCTCGTAGGAGTCGAAGGAGAGATTGTTGGGGTTTCATGTAAATGAAAAAAATAATAATCCTATATCATAAGTGGATAGCCTGAAGAGATGACTTGTAGGTACTTAGGCCACTATTGAAGCGTAATTTGAGTATATCAGAATTTTTTTTTTTTTTTTTTGGTAAGAAGATAATTTATTGATTTGAGTTTTGTGTACAAACCAAAGCTTTATCTTGGCAAAATTGAATAAGTTAATTTCATTGGAAGAAGAAGAAGCCATTGAAACATATGAGTCTGCTCTGACATTAGCCAGCCATTGGAACATATGAGAATGTGGAAGAGTGAAAGTAGTGACATTAGCAGCAATATTGATACTGTGCACATTTTCAGTGAGAGGGGGCTATCTTGATTGGTGGAGCGGCTTCCGGAGAGGAGATAAGGTGGATCACATCTTTACAATCCGATTCAATAATAATATCATTGATTCTCATAGCTAGCCAAGGAAAGGTAAATATTTGTTTCGTTTGAAGAATAGAAAAAAAAAATAATACTCTATGGAAGAATTTGGAACTTCTTCTTCACCGCCCACTTCCACCCACACGGCCACACCACATCCTTTTTAAACTCAGACTGCAGAACAACTTAGCCTTAGGTTTGGTGCTTCACCATATTCCTTCGATTTTCAAAGGAATAGACACAAAGAAAATTAAACATAATAAACATAGAAGAAATGACTAACATTGCTTGAATTGGACTGCTCATAAAATCAAACAGAAGATACTAAATACCCAAACAACTAACATTATCACATTTCTGTCCTCACAGTATTATAATTCAAAAAGAACACCCCCACTATTAACAATTGGAAGACTTTAAATCACTCAAAACCAAGACCAGATATCCCAACCATGTCAACCAATCCTACATATATCATTTTTCCAAGCAATTGATCACAAAAGCATCACTGAAGAATCCCCTTTCCCACTAAATTAAGCCCTCTCTTCAATACTTTTTTTCTTGGTGGGGTGGGTGGTTAAACACTCTTCTTCAATACTGACACCATGAAAGCAACACTATCCATAAACCAATTATCATCGGGCCCTCTCAAATCATTCTGACCAAGTTGTTGTTACCAAAAACATATAGTTTTAAACAATAGAATAAGATAAGAAGCTAATATCTAGCACCATAAGAGATACTCACTAGCTGTATGTAGATTGTAGATAAGCATTGAACTGAACTTGACTATTATCCTCATGACATCATATAAATTGTTCGCATCAGGTTAGAGTCCACCAACAGAACTGAATGCTTAATCATTTGAGAGGGATCACATATGTCTGATTCACTGATTTTAATCTTGTCCAATGAGTGGGAAGGAACATGATATTGCATTAAAATGATAGAGCTATTCTCCACAAGCCACAATCCCCATGAACGGAAGCAAGGACCACAAAAGTGACATAAGTAATTCCCTCTTCCTTTACTTGCTTTTGAATAAATGGCAACAACTCTAGTTAGAAAAAGAAGCTGATTAATAGAAATGAACATCTTAATCTTCAATGCATAGGTCTATGAATGTTCTTGCATGATTTAACAACAAAAATAGGAGCTGTGGGAGGAGCTCTATGAAACCCTTGCTCTTGTCTGAGATCTCTAGTCTTCTGACTTGGAATCGTTCTTCTCCTTGTTTGGTGGACGTGGATATCTCCCTCTGCATTTTAACCCGAGAAATTCGATGGATGAACAAGTGAACCCGTAAGAGAGGAGCACAATTTATATGAAATTATTTCCAACCGCATTGAACCAAATTTATTTATTGATTTTTGTTAATATCAGATCAAGACTTAAAAACTCAGAATCAGATACGCTGATATATGGGATTGTCTCCATCGATTCTGATTCGAGTCATCCCAAAACCAGCCGAGAATTTGTTGGACTCAATTAGAAAGGGATAAATTAATCATCAAATATGCTACATAATGGAATGAGTCAAGGTTTAGTTTTAAGGATACAAATTTTTGTCTGAGAGAGGTCCTTGCGTCATACCCATAGAGGCACACAATGACTACGGTTGACCATGGTGCCCTCACGGGGGCACCCTTGTGTCTTGACACATGTTCCTCTTGAACAGAAAACACTTGCTCTCTCTCTCCTATTTTCTTTTAGGTTAAATATCGCTCCACTCTCCTTAACTATGATGAAATATCAATTTAGCCCCACATTTTCCTACAAGAAAAATATGCTATCTAACGACCTCAACTGTTAGAGAAATCGTTGTCAAGTCAGCTGATTTTTTCTCTTAATACCCAAAATACCCTCCTAAACATAAAACACCCAATATACCCTTAATGCAAAAAACCCATCTTCCTAATAACGATTTGCCTTTTTCCGGTGAGTATGGTGTCGGAGGAGAAGGTGGCAGTGAGATACATGGTGGCGACCCTGAGCCCCGTCGTGAAGGCCTTAAATGTCCAGTCTTCCACCTTACTCGCAACTCCCATTTATGTAATTCAATCCGACAATGATAAAATGAATTTGTGAATAGGAAGATCTCAGCTGAAAAACCCTAATGCACCGCCCCAACCGGTGTGGTTGAAGGAACCACAAACTCCACAGAGATGAAAAACCTTTGTTAAAGAACAAGCGGCGGCTAACGTTGACACAAACCAGTACAGAAGTAACTAAAGCGAGCGACAATTGAGAAGGAAGAGGAAAGAGGAATGCACTGGAAGTCGAGCGGTTTTTTATTGTGAGATTCAAACAAGGTGAAGGAGATCTCTGTAAGAACCATGAAGCATATCCGAGGAATGCACTGGAAGTCGAGCGGTTTTTTCTTGTGAGATTCAAACAAGGTGAAGGAGATCTCTGTAAGAACCACGAAGCATATCCGATACTATAGACTGTCTTTGTGAGAGGGTTTTTAAATTTGTCTCGAATTCTTGACCCGTTTTGAAGATTGACCCGATCTGACATATTTTGGTGGCGACCCGAATGAGAAAATTTCCGAGATCTGTGATGGAAGCAGAGGGGTTGGGCTGATAAGCCCAAACCCAGAGCCCATCACTGATCTCGTATGGGGGTGCGGGGGCGTAGCCCCCACGGTATGGTTCGACTGGATCGACCCACGATTTGGAGTATATATAATGTATTGTTGCTCCCCCACGGTATGGTTCGACTGGATCGACCCACGATTTTGGAGTATATATATAATGTACTGTTGCTTGTTGAGAAAGTCATTGTATTCTAGGGTTTTCACGCAGCTAGGGTTTCAGGGTGAGTTTTTTAGCCGCCGCTGTTCAGGTGTAATTTCTCTTCTGCATAGTGAATCTTCTTCTTCCCCCGAGGACGTAACACACCACCCTGGTATGTGAACCTCTTTAAATCTCTGTGTCGTACGGATCTATTGTCTCTTTATTATTCGTGTTTCTTGGTGTTTGATCTAACAAGAGGATTTTTTAATTTGTTGTCAGATTAGAGCCTGGGTTTTGGGTTTTTTTTTTATTTTATTTTATTTTTTTTATAGCAGAATTGGAGAATCAGAAGTTGAACATACACAGAAAGGTCAATTTATCATTTTCTGTGTATTATCATGTTCTTTGGAGTTTGGAGAAAAAAGAAGAAAACTCAATTTCAGATGCAGATGATGTCGGATGATGGGCTTTCAATTCCCACTTCCATTAGAGCTTTTGTTCCATATGAAACTAATCAAATCACGACAATCATTGAGTGAATCTGAAAATGCCATACATCACACGACCATCGCGGCTATTTGATTACAAGAAATTCCCGATTAGCTACCCTATGGTCATCGACAATGGCGGTTCCAACTTCCGAATTGGGTAAATTGGAAAAAAATAGAAGCAGAAAACCCTAATTATTATCTCGTTTATAATTTTGTATCTACATTCCTTCTTTCACTATATGGTCCTGATCATTCAATCTTTCTCAACCCTGGTTCAGATGGGCGGGAAAGTATGATCCTCGCCTTACGTTCTGAAACGTCGTTCAGAGGCCTCGCCACAAAACTACTGGTATCCTCACTTTTTTCTCGGTTAACTTTCTTCTAATGTGAAAATTAATGCTTCGCATGCGCTTGACGGAAATTTTCCAAGAACACGGGTATCTGGGTTTCTGTTTGATTACCAACCTTTAATGCTTCTCTCTTTATTTTCTTCCTGCAAGCACCTCTCCTCTCTCACCCTCACCTCTATCCGTCCTTTCTCTTCCCGCTGGCTCTCCTTCTTCCCTGTTCAGAAGGACCTCTCCCTCGTTGATTGCCGCGTCGACTCCTCCAATGACAACGAATCCAAATTGGAATCAGAATTGGACTTACCCTTGGAGAGCCTCTGCTTCATTAACGGTATATTGGGTTTTTTTATGTTTAGGAAGGTATTTTAGATATTAAGAGAAAAAATCAACTGACTTAAGAATAATTTATGACGGTTGAGGTTATTAGATAGAATATTTTTCTTGGCAAGAAAGTGAGTGATATTTTGGAAAAGATGTAGGGTCAAGTTGATATTTCACCATAATTCAAGGAAAATGAATAATATTTAACCCTTTCTTTATAAATCACTATTTACGGAACTGTTAACATAGTCTCAACAACCCCTTATCTTCTCTTTTTTCATCTCCTCTCCTCTCTCTCTCCTCTCTTCTCTCTCCTTTCTCTCCTCTATTAAACCCACATCAGCATGTCCTTTTGATCTCCATTAGCACCATTGGGACAGATTTCACAACCCAATTTCACCTTTTGTGCTAACAATTGTGGTCCATAAAGACCAAGCTTCTATGTTCATCTTTACACCCTAATGATGTTTTAGAGTACGATGTCTTGTATTCTATCACATGGATTTTTAATTGATTTGATCTCAATTTTTTATGTTGGGATGTATTCTATCACATGGATTTTTAATTGATTCAGAAGGATCTCAATTTTTTTTGTTGGATTATATGGGTTTTCTTGGTAAAGTGTACTATATAATGTTGTTATGAATTGTAATGAATTCATTCTTCGTAATTTAAGAGAGACATGCGGACCCACGCCTATAACCCTATTCTCCATTGATTGTAAAACAAATCTCATATCATTATGGACGTGGACAATCTTATTAAACCACGTAAATCATTTACATTGTGTGATAGTTTATTAGTGATTTTCCATTGTTTGTGTTTTCGTTTTTAACATATTGTCCATAAGAAGATGAAAGCCTTTGGCTCATTTGTCAACATTGTTCGAGCCTCTGACCCATTTATCAATTCTCCGAATAATATTACGTATGTGCTCCTTTCAATGCCCTTGTCACATTTGACTTTGTCCCAGTTTAAAGTGGGAGGGTTCAGACTTCCGTTTTTGGGGTGGGGTGCCAACAAGAGGCATTTCGTACATGTCTAGTTCCCCTCTAGAGATTTTTCCTCCGTAAATCATTTGTGATTGCAACTATCTAATAAAGGAGGAGCAAGAACGGATTGAGATCTTTTTTTTTTTCTCCTAGGAGTAGGAGCCATATATGGGAGGAGATACAAACCGGGGCAGGAGAGCCCATCTCCCTTGGGATCCACTGATGACATGATTTTGAAACTTGGGGATTGGATATGCGGAATCGATTGGGTCAACCAGATGAGGATGAATCAGGATATACTATCTAATTCCGGCCATGTTCCTTCAAAACCAGCAAAAATATAACAAGTAAGGACATCTTTGGAAGGAATCTAAATATAGCAGTCATATTTTATTAAAGAGAGGTGCTACCCAAGCAACCCCCCCAGTGCAGAAAGAGGCTTGTAGCTCTAAAATTGTCAGTGAGAAGAATTTTTTCAGTCGAGATTTCCACTTTGTCTTCCTTGTAACGACTTCCTCTCTTTACCAAAAAAAAACCAAAAAAAAAAAGGAAAAAAGACTTCCCCTCACATGTTTTTTACACCTTGATACAAACAACAGAAAGGTTCAAGTACAACAGCCTCAACATTTCAACATCTCCCCATCCATGGAGGGTTTTCTGGCTCCACCTATTTCTAGTTATCCAACTCCTCTGCTGCTGCCCTTTGGGGAGTACAGTGTGAGAAGACCGTGGACAGCAAGTAGCCCACCAAAGAACAGTTTCAACAGATGATCGGTACTCATAACTCGGGACTAAATCTGCCTCCACTCTACAGATTTCCCAAAATTAGCACCTTCTATTGCTATCACTATTCTCAAAGGTCATCATCCATTCAACCCCGCCCTCTTCCCACCCAAAAAAAAAAAAAAAAAAAAAAGTTCTCATGAATCCAAAGAAACAACTAAAAATGCTAATTATAACTGATCTAACTCGAGCATCTTCTGGGAAGTCCAAGGTGACTTTGCAAAGATGTGCCATTTCTGGGTTAGGAATTGTGAACACCTTAGTGCCCAAAGCACCAAGTTGGAGCAAGCATGGGACAAACAGCAAATGCACAGTAGTAAGAAATAACAGGTCAAATTTAAGGCAGAAACTTAGCCCACATTTAGTTCCTTTACTTACCGATTAGACAAGAAGGAACCGCAACTATTTTCCAGAATCTTTAATGCCAAAACAAGGAACATAGGGGAGATAGACTTTCTTCCCTTCCCACGAAACTCAGGCAGCCCAAGCACATTTTTTTGGACTCCCTGCTGAAATCAGGACCATGTCTCCAAGCTTTAAAGAGTCAATAAGAGTTACAAATCTAACATAGGGAGGTCAGAACCCTTTCAAATTTACTGTCATAAATGACTCACATGTATTGCACTAAGAGTGTAAAAGGATAGATAAAGGATAGATCATCTAAAAACTTGGGTGAAACCTCAACTGGATGTACCAAACATTTCACTAGATGAAGCAAAGTGGTTCAAGTAAACTGAGTTACATAGATCGGCCAAACAACCCCAACCTCAATTAAAGAAGCAGAGGGATAGACTATAGAACCCCACCCTAACCTTAATTAAAAACAGAGGGATAGAGCTTGCTGATATCTACTAAAACAGTAGCGGATATCATGAAATTTTGAAAATATTTATGAATTCAAGTAAAGAAACAAATTGGAGAATATGAGAAGATAAAACAGATTTTTAAAATTAGACTAAATAAAATTTTAGATTTAAAAATTATGCAGAATCTGATAACCAGAAAATTATCAGAATAAGGAATAAGAGAAAACTCATAACCATAAACTAAGGAATCCAAAACCCTAAAAATTATGGCCAACTGTTCTCGGAATTCAGACCAGTCAAAAGAAACCAGAAACAGAGTTTCCTCTGCTGAATTCGAAGATGAAATTAAGTATGATTCTAAAAATCTAAGCAAAACAAGGCACATAAGTAGCAGATAGCTATGAAGAAGAAATTAATCAAGTCTCTTGACCAGATTTAAGAGAATCTGATCACAGAAGTTCAGACTTAAAAGATGTAACAAATCTGAACTCAGATATACCATATTCAATGATAGAAAAGTCAGCAAAATAAAACTGGCCCACAAATAAAGATTCTGATCTGGAAAGACAGAATCAATAGTAGGGACAGGGAGAGAGAGAGGCTGTCAAAGCTCTCAAATCAGCCCCTTGATGAACATATCCCCAGCACCAACCAAACAAATCTCAAAACTCAAATAAATTCCATTCATCCACACTAAATTGATAAAGAGATTACAAAAGTTTAAATAGACTCAAAACAATAAAAATAAAAGTAAATCAGTCTTGGGACCCTATTACAGCAACTTCTAATCCCAAAATCCTATATTATACACAACTTCTAACCCAAAACTTGCATATTGACACCAACAAAAGGAACTCATGACTAAGCCTTGACAACAAAATAAATAAATAAAGGACTAAAACTGCAAATGTGCACTCAATACTTATAAATAAAAGACTATCTGAACTACCAATATGGATAGAGCCAATTGCCTTAGAATTTGGATAGGATTTTATCGTAGACTGGACTTCCAAAGCCTAGCAAATTTATCCATTCATTGAATAACAGCTGCATCACGTGAGTTAAAACAAAACACAGGCAACTCCTCAAATTTTAGTCCATCACCCATTCATGGAGTCATTCATAATAGTGAGGACAACTAAAACTGATTGGCTGAGTACATCCTTGTAAGATGGACTAACACAGTTAGGAGATTGGAGTTTTCGAGAAATGTTGCAACTCACCACTCTGATATTCGGTAACTCATCCCACAAATCATCTGAGATGAGAACTCTCCAGCAAAATAACCAAATGGGATCATAATATCCAGGAAAGATTAAATACAGGAAGCTCCCTGTTATGCCATTCTTTCTGCATTCTTTATGTTTCTATAAGCTACAGATCTTGAGATAAAAAGGGAAAATAGAATGCCCAATTCACACATTGTTTAGCTAAAGATTTTACACTGACTGACAACCTAAGAAAACCCTCCTCATGTCCACTTATATTTTCTAACACTTCTCTACGTTTACAAAAAGAGAGAACTATCAATTCACGTTTACTGTTTTAACTAAAGGTTTTATGCTGACTGACAACCTAAAAACCTCCTCATATATCCACGCTTTCGACTGAAGTATTGATAAAAGCTAGCAAGCATAATGAATGGTATCAGTATAATGCTGCAGAAAAGAAATTAATGGTATTAATGGATCTGTACTTGATAATCTATCCAACAACACCTCAATTATGGCTAAAATACTTCTGCAACAATGAAACTGACAATTTTCCTCAAATATATCAAAAACAGCTTTTTCAAGCGATTTCCACCAAACCAAACACAAATGTGCCTGTGCAACAGCAACAACTCTAAACACAGACACACAAAAGAACACATGGGTGGGGTTTCAAAGAATAAATAAACACAGAACCTATTAACCCAAAGTTGTGCAGAGGATCTAGTATTATGGTTCTAACATCTAAGCACTGTATAACAAAGAAACATCCATGCCTATGAAACTAAGCTGCTTTAGTACAACACATACAGAAAATCATAAACCAAAAAGAAAAGGGGAGAAGTTAAGACAAACTTAAGGCTGGAAAAGAGCTCCATGCATCCTAAAAATGATTGATCCATTAAACCCACTGGAGTTCCTACCTTGACCTTCCAATGCAGTAACTGTAGCATATTTTCCTCAAGGGCGATGTCCTTTATCACCGTATTTCTTTAACAATCGGACGAAGTACACAGTCCAACAGCATCAATAAATCCTCTACAAAGTGATCACAACTCAAACTCATCTTCCAGCTTCAAGGCTTCAGCCGCAGCCTCCTCCTCTTCATCATCAATTACAAAATATGGATTGTGCACCTCAGGCCGGAATTTATAGCCCGTGAATACGTAGAATGCAAGAGTAGCCAATTCTCCAGCGACCACACTGGTCCACATATAGCGGTATGACGTGATAGTCACCAAGGCGTAAACCACAACGCGAGTGAAGTAAATGTAGCAGATAACAACAATGTAGTATTGCCGGAACAGCGTCAACTTCATCAAGTTTACGGCAGCCTTTCCATCAGTGCGAGCAGCCTCACGCAGGTTCTTAATGGACCACACAATAGGGAACAGCACAGCGCAACAGCAAATAACATCAACAAGCAGGAAAACCTGTTTCCACGTAATCCAGTCCTGTGCATAGGGCCCGCTCTCATCTATCACGACCTGCGCTATATTCGCAACAACCTGGAGAGGGATCACAATCATCAAGACCTTCTTCTCCTTGTCTTGCAGGTAGGGTTTCACAAAGGACCAGCCCGTGCCAATCAAAACAATCAAGGTGAAGAGCGTAATCCCTTTCAAAAAGCTGAAAATGTAAAACAGGACATCCCAACCGTGAGCGCTGCCGGTGCGCTTAATGTACGATTTGTCCTCTGCCTCACAGATAAGATTGAGCGCCTTCAGGAGGACAACGGCAAGCATAAAAAAATGTATCCGGAAGACAGTCAATCGCTTCTTGTAAAGGACATAGATCCAAAGACCAGCCATAGAGAAATAAATCAAGAAAAACAGAAAGTAAATTCTTGGAAGAATGGTCACGCCGGCCGACAAGTAGTCCCGTTGACCAGTCTTTGGGTCCAAATTATACATCGCGGACCGAACATCCATAGAGACCTGAAGTTGCTGAAGGCAGTTGGCGAAGACAAGAGTGAACTGATTCGCATCAGTCTCCGTAACGACAAGATCGAAGCTTTTAGCACCTTTGAGATGATCAAAGGTGTAGACAACCTTGACAAGATCGGATTGGAGAGCACAGGTTATGTCCAGATCCTGGATCTGTTGGAGGACATGGATCCAGGAATCTCTGGTACTGAGGAAAAACCCAACCTGTTGGAGATCGATTTCCGGACTGGGGTTAGAGAGTGAAATTTGGGAGACACTGAGCTCGAGGCGACCTGTATGCGTGAATCCGAACTCATCGAAAGGGATTATGGATCGATCGTCGGACCGGATCTCCGAGTAACGAATCTCAGCGAATGCGAACGAGAAGAAGAACGCAACAACAATGACAACAGAGAGCAGAGGAGAGGATCGAGAAGAGATCACCATGTTTACGAGACCTGCGAACCAGATCTCAGATCTCTCGCTCTTTCTCGCTCTTGTCTCTTATCTTCTCTGCTTCGATTTTACCTATAAGACGTCCCGAAGAAGAACCCTATGGCAAGTAAACGCCGACCCATCCTTTGGTTTTCTTCGGGGGGCAAACGCCGACAAAGTTGAAATGATTCCTGTTGGAGGACAGATATGGTAACAGGGAAGCACTGAACACGAGAAATTTCGCTGGTCCTTCGTAACAGTTTGATTGGAATCTTTCTACGTTGAACCGTGATGTCTTAATTAGAATTTTCTTTTAAATTTAGAATGCATAACCCTTGTGGGATAAAATAATGGGAGAGGCCGAGGGCCCGAGAGGGTTATCTTCTCAAGCACGATACGCTGCACATCATGTGTCTGCGTGGAGGACGCAGGCGGAAAGGGTTTTTTACATTTATTTTTTTTATTTTACATTATTAATTTTCTTTCTTTAAGAAATAAAAAAGATTGAAAAACATGCTAACACAGGGGAGTGAGAGATTCCATTCACCATGGCATCTTAGACAATCTTTTCCCTTCAACAAAATTAAGGGAAAGAAAACCCCATGGCTCATGTTTCTGGCACCTAAACACATGGCGAAGTGGGTATAAAGAACAAGGAAGGAACTATTATCTCTCTCTAAATTAATATAAAAATATATATGTGCGGCACAATATATACCATAGGCTAAGAGTGTTTTTCTTTAAAACAATTTTGAGATTTAGCTTTTGTGTCCGAATGCATAACATATGTTTAGCACATCCTTGTGTCCATCTCTCCATCCACAATAAGGGTGATAATGTAATATCATGGGTAAATCACAATTTTCTTTTGAAATCTAGATCATTCGGCCATCGTCGTAGTCTCTTCTATGAACTCTTCGTGCTAGTGCTAGTAATATTGTATATCTTTTTGTTTTCATTTAATTATAATATGAAAACTATTTGTGAAAACAAAATGACTCATGTCATCATAAAACATACGTGAAATGTAAACACTGAATAAGTGATCTAGACTCATAGTTTACTCTCGCAATATGTTTATGCACTATCATGTGTAGAAATGCAACCCTAAAACGATGTAAAAAATAATAATAAAAAAAAAGAACTAACAATGCACACATATTTACAAGGTTTCCTGATATTGCCTATGTTCTTAGTTAAATTAGATATTGCTTCAATATCAATAAAAATAGGCTTACAACACTTATCTTCATACCTCTCTCAGATTGCTTATAGAGAATGAAAACAGATTACTTACAGAGAATAAAAATCTCTTCACTAATATATAATGAAACCCTATATAAGAAATTTAAAAAAAATATCCATATGGTCATTTATCCCATGACCCTCTAGAGTTTTAACCCACTTTTACCACATATACAAAATATCTTATCCCCAACACTCATGCTTTGTTTAAATTTTCATGCTTACATGATATTGACATAACTTATCTCCATCCATCGAACACTGTGAGCTAAATATTCAATCACATAAACCTACATGTGGTTTTCTAAAAAAAAAAAAAAAAAAAAAAAACCTACCAAGTGGCCATAAATGCAAGTAAACTAAATAGCGACTACCAAGAAACCCCAACCTTCTATTATTAAGTTGCTCTTATTTCAAAATGTTCTAAATGCTAATTCCCATAATCACATATGACTCAAATAACTTTAATTATTATTATTATTATTATTTTTAATTTCAGTGGATATCAATTATTTATCGGATTATATTGATTTTGATTCCATTTTTTAAGTTTGATTCAATGTTTTATAGGTTTCGATACGGTCTAGTTAAGTTTTGATCTCATAAAATCTCATTAATAAGCTCATATAAGTTTTAATTTGATTTGATTTCATTGGTTCGAGTTAGATTTTCACACCTCTATGAGGGAATACAAGATCTTTTTTTCCTATATTAATTATATGATATATTTTTATTTTATGAGATGGTGCGTATATGCTCCTAGTGTGGAGAAATTTCCCAAAACCACACCAATGACTATTCAAGGAATAATAAATTCACATGATCAGGGAAGGATTTCCACAAAATATAGTGATAAAGAAAGAGAAAAAAAAAAAAAAAAAGATTAAATTCCTTATCCAATTAAGTAGCATACGCTAACGCATGTAGGAGTAGAGATTAATACAAAGTGGTGCTAGCATAGCATATGCAGTCTAGAAAGTTTATCAGGCAATGTTTCCCATGAAAAAATGCGATTCCTATGCATGCAGGAGAGCGAATGGAAGCAAAAGAAAGTATCCACAAAAAAAATAGATTTTTTTTTTTAAATTTTTATTTAAGTCGTGGGAGGTCGGAGGTGGGAGTTTTAAGATAACCCTGTAAGGTGAACACGTTTGCCAAATGAAGTAACGAACAGTGAATGAGGGAGTCACAGTGCAGACTCGCGAATAGTGTCACGGTTTAGTTGTTTCCTCCCTGAATAGTTTATCGTTTATAGTCGTCAGACAACGTTCTACCAACACGAGAGAGAGAGAGAGAGAGAGAGAGAGAAAACAAAGACGAAAGAAAGAGTCCAAAAAACATAAACTGAACTGAATCTAAGTTCTTATATCCGGTAAAAGCAAAGCCTCACTATTTATCTAAATCTAATTTTTGTTCTTTATATAAATGTATACATTTTATTTTTTTGAAACGTTCATCCAGCCAGATTGTTCATTTCATTTTGAATGGATTCATCCAATTTTTATTGTTTAATATTTGGTATAGTTCATCTCGCTATTTCTAGTTAAATTTGATTTACACAATAGAATCTTCACCCTTTTTCCCCTTTTACATTACTTTCGTCTATTAGGGTTTTGACTGAAGCTGGGTTTCCTCTTATGTTTTTGTTTTTTTCATGTTGTTCTGCACTGAAAAAAAATAAAAATCCCTTATTCTAATATTTGTTTAATCGTGAATTTTCAGTAGGTTTGATTTTGTCATTATTTGATTTTATTTTGAATTTAATTTTCACTTTTTTCTTTCGTAATTTTGCATCTTCTGACTTTAATTGGTGTTTCCCCCTCAAATTTTTTTCTGAATAGAAGTTTGTTATCATGTTGATGTAGTTGTTAGAATTATGATGTTTTAAGATGCAATATTTGTCTAAACGGTGAGAAACTCTCTTCTCCCTCTTGCACCAGTGGGGATCAACTTTGTTAAATATTCGTCTTTCTCAGCTCATGCCTATTCTCTGTTTAAATCATTTTTTTTTTTTTTTTTAAATCGACCCATTAACGTAAATCTGCCAGTTTTCTCTCTGAGCATAACTCATGTTGCCCAAATCTCATCAAAGTTATTGTTACTCTGCAAATCCTGTTGGCCTTATGTTTTTATTCTCATCCACCTCCCATCCATATCCCTGTATTATGGAAATGCTCCTGGCTTCTGTGAATCCCCCACAGTTGTCGTGCAAGTTTGCAGGTGGTTTAGATGGTGGTAGAACGCACCAGTGGGATCTGAGGAGCCATGGCTGAGGATCCTCCCCCTGTGGAAACTGAGGAGCAGGTGGATATTGATGGTGACAACTATATTGAAGAGATGATGGATGATGATGTTGAAGAACCAACAGAGGAGGACAGAGTTGAAGGTGGTGAGGATGAACATGCAGATGAGGAGCAAGAGGCTTCAAAAACCGATAGCGGAAATGTTCTTCCATCTTTGGAAACCAATGAAGTTTACCATGCTGTTGCATCCGCGGAGGATGGGGAGAAGCCTGACCCTCCTATCAATGAAGAGGACAAAGAGAAATTTGCGGAGCTTCTTGCCCTTCCTGCTCATGGTTCTAAGATCTTTATTGGTGACCTTCCTCGAGAAGTCACGGAAGATGATTTGAGGGAGCTCTGTGAACCAACTGGAAATATTGCAGAGGTGAGAATTGTAAATTTTTTATGCATGGCATTTATACTCCCGTGCTCTCTTTCTTTATTAATGGTGTTCTATCTCACTAATTGTTAGTAATATAAACTTTTGTGCATTTGGAATTTGTGCTCTTCTTTGGTGGCATCCCATCTTTGTAATTGTAAGTAGTAATATTGCAGATAAGGCTGGTGAAGGATAACGACAGAGGAGAAAGTAAGGGTTATGCTTTTGTAACGTTTAAATCGAAGGATTTTGCTCAAAAGGCCATTGAAGAGCTCCATAACAAAGAATTTAAGGTAAGCCTAATTCTTATTTTGGTCATGGGCTTGGTCACTCTATGGTCTGTGCTGTCGTATTTTTACTTCACAATTTTATCTGTGTGATTTTCCCTTCCCCTTGGCATTTACAGGGAAGAACCTTAAGGTGTTCACTCTCTCAATCTAAACACAGTTTGGTCATTGGCAACATCCCAAAGAGCTGGTCAGAGGCTGAACTTAGAAAAGTCATTGAGGAGAATGGTCGAGGAGTTGAAAACATTGAACTATTGAAGGTGCAAACATTGAACTATTGAAGGTGCAGTTCTCTTGTTCAACTGAAAACTCCCACTAACTTATCATTAAGAAGGAAATCCCCATCTTCTAGTAACTACATGCTTTGTTGTCTGGTATTTATAGGATCCCAAAATCTGAGCCGCGACCTGGGTTTTGCATTCATTGAGTATTACAATAATGCATGTGCTGATTATGCTCTACAAAAAATGTCAAATGTGAATTTTAAGCTAGATGGCAACACTCCAACTGTCAGCTGGGCTGATCCTAAGAGTGCACCTGATTCTTCTGCTGCAGCCCAGGTAAAATGCTTTGATTAAATAACTTGAAGTTCTCCAATCTTCCAATCCTAGTTGTATTTTGATACACCGCTAGAGGCTAGATACATCATATGGTTGTAATTTAAGAATATGTTTTGTTATATTTTTTCATTATATATTATAAGTTATTTGGAAAAAAATAAAAATACCTATTGTTGGGAACGAATGCACAACCACGAGGGAGAAACCAAGCAAACAATCACACGTGACACGAGGAATTTACCATGGTTCGGCATGAATGCCTACATCCACATGAGAGAACTAGAGATTTTCACTAAACCAGAAAAACTCTCTTCACCACTCTCCGCTTCACAATGTGATTCCCCTTGCTTGTGTCTAGGGTTTTCCACACGGAGACAATATATAGTAAACCCTAATCCCCATGCAATTACAATTTTAACCCCGTACATGTAATGGACCCAAAACCCGACCCCATGAACAAAAGCTTTGAGTAAATGTATTTGGTGATTATAATCATTTATTCCCTGCTGATCTAAAACTATAATATGAGAGGAGTAAAATGTAGCTTCGTAGCTTTTTTTTTCCTTATAAAAAACCTTAGCATAACTATGGTTTGTGAATTAACCAAGTGGCTGCTTGAATTGTCTAAAACATTTGCTTCTTTTGTTGAAGTTAGGCATCTGTTGCAAGTATTCTTAGTGTTGTTGACCCTGCTAAATAACTTAAAGAAGTTGCGTTAAGCGGATTCTTATATTGACTTTTGATTTTCATTCTAAATAATGCTGCAAAACCTGCATTAAGTCAAGCTTAGACTTTAGACTATCCAGAATGAGGGAAAATTATAAATCAGAAGGGAATTTTATATACTAATGTTTTTATAGACTGTGAAGAGTATGGCAACTTTCTTGCAAGACTTACCATAGTGCATATGTATATGGATAGTTGCTTGTATTGTGTAGTAAATAGTTCAAATAATTTGTCAAAGAAAAAAAGAAAAAGGCACTTAAAGTTGTTTAAAAGGGAGGGGGAAGTCATACAATTGTTGAACCTAGTTTCTCTATACATCGGGTGCATTTTCTCTTTCCTCTATTGTATCCATTTAGTTTTTTCTTTATCTTATCTTTGTCTGAGTTTTATGTTTTATTTTCCTTTTTTTCTAAAAAAAAGTCTTTGATATCTGTTTTCGCCACTTCTGAGTGTAAAAATTCCTTGCCTCTTCCTCTCCCTTTCTCTCCACCCTCACCTCTGTACAAGTAGACAAATGGTGTTGGAAATTCATGTATAAACCAATATCTTGAACTGGTTGTGACAAATCAAAGGTGCAGCAAGATGGGTAATTTTGTGGATACTTTCATGGAACTTTTCTTGTCTTTTAGAAAACCCATGTCTCTGTGCGGAAAATCTTGGAGATGTTTTCTTGTTTTCAATTTATGCCTCCTATTGCCAAATGTTAAGCAGTTGGTGCATGATAAACTAAACTAGTCTCTGCACTTCTGTTGGAATATCTCAGGTGAAGGCTCTTTATGTGAAAAACTTGCCTGACAACACTACCTCTGAGCAATTGAAGGAATTGTTTCAGCGGCATGGGGAAGTCGCCAAAGTCGTTCTGCCTCCTGCTAAAGCTGGGCAGAGCAAGTGGGAGTATGGATTCATCCATTTTGCAGAAAGGTCAAGTGCACTGAAGGCTGTTAAAGAAACTGAAAAATATGAAATTTCTGGTAATGTTCTTCTACATGCTGCCAGTATTTGTGATACACAAATATGACAAACTTTTAGAAGCAATTTTCACCCCCTGTTGTATCAATTGCTTGAAGCCTTGAATGTTTGTTTCAGCTTATTAGATAGTTGTATGAGAAGTTACATTTTCTTTAGATGAACAACCACCAATTATTGATGAGAGGCCCCCAAATGGGAGAGAGCAACATACAAAGCAGTAATGCCTACATACAATTCATCATGAATCCCACTCTGTTGGAGGGGATAGGTATCATCCTTAGTGATCTGCCATGGAATTGCACGACCTAGGCTTCCAACGGAATGAGGTGTTTTTCATCAAAGAGTCCATTAATGAAGCCCCATTTTAAGAGTTAACTGTTATATCAAGGATCTGCCAATGAGGAGAGTTCATCCAGCGAAGAACTGAAATTGGACGTCCTTCTGTCACAAGTAATCTTATGTCTTATTTGTTTTCTTCAAGAATGTCTTTGGAGTTTGACTTACAATTGTTAAGAGACCATTTGAGCTGACATGAAAGGGGTATGGCTGCTGGCTATGGTACCAATGGCACATGTAGGAATGTTTGATTCCACTTTTCTGCCAAAATCGGTCGTAATATCCTCATGATAAGATCCAATGTCTTGACTACTTCTGAATCACGGGAAAATGGTGTGGATGGTTGCAGAGAAAATGGACTAGAATAATCTGATATGGATTTTTTGTTTGGCCTAGGTGGATATTTTGTTGTTATCCATTCAATGGTGTGTGCTAATCTCATTGTGTGCCTGCTATGTAGGGTAGAGAGCACATTTTTGTTGAAAGCCTTAGTATTCTTGTTATTTTTATCTTATAAAATGGGAAAAAAGTTTCTATGCAAGCTGTATACTAGGAAAGATTTTCAACTTGCCCCTTGATTGCTAGATTTCTTCTTGATCATGATTGCTCTCTATGTTATGATGGATTAATTTGCTGATCTGCCCTATAGGCCAAATACTAGATGTTTCCCTTGCTAAGCCTCAGAAGGACAAGAAAAGTGATGCTGCTTATTCCTATAAACCGGCAGTTATCCCAAATCACCTACCTTGTGCTGGTTATGGTTTGGTGGGGAATCCATATGGAACTCTAGGCACAGGATATGGTGCTGCTACTGGATTTCAGCAGGTAAGTTAAACTGGCTATTATTGTTATCCTTCATATAAATTTATTATCTTTTAATCTAATGGATTTTTCTATTTGAGCAGCCAGTGATATAGGGCAGGGGGACATTTTTGTAGGATAGACAATTCAAACTCAAAATTTGAGAGAGAGAGAGAGAGAGAGGTGAAAACTGACGAGGGTATTCCTGTGAAATTCTCTTCGGCTTCGTTTGTTGAAGGTAAAAACCGATGTAAAAAAGGAAAATTACCTGGTAAAATGAGTATTAAAAAATCCTAATAGGATTTAACTGAAACATTTTCCTTTCATGTGGCTTTTACCTAATATTTAGGTAAAATTATCAGCTAATTTCAGTATTGAAAAAATGGGGCATTGCTTGAGAAGTATCCTTTTCACGTGATTGTCATTAGGAAATGAACGAAGCATTAACAAAATTAGGGACCAAGGGTGGTCAGGAAGGAAAGTATGGGGGTGTGGGATGTTCTTGTAGACTTCCATTTTCCAGTGCTTTAATTTCCAACTTCATTCTTTGACCGAAAAAAAGAAACCAACTTCATTCCCATTTTGAAGTCCATAGTTCTATAAACCTGGCCGGATATTGATTTTAAGGTTCTTATTTGGTTTTGTCAACTTTATAGGAACTGAAAGACACCATTTCCTGCCAAACCTGGTTACACTAACTGGCCCACTCCAGCACAGTCCTCTGGGCTGTTTGTGATTATGTTACCCAAGAAATAAGAAAAAGAATAATCACACTGGAACCTTCCTAGACTGTTGTTGATACACTGTGGTCTTTCATCTGGGTTTGATTGAGTTGTCTGGATTCATTCTTTGTTTGTGATGATAATATTGGAGAAATTGGTTGACTGAAAGTTCTCTATTATGATGAGTGCATTCATTAGAGAAATTTGGTGGCATCAATCTATATATTAATAGTAATTTTCTCTCATTGGGTCTTTAGATCATGTTCAATTCAGCTAGAGTTAAGTCGTCGGTGTTGCTGCAAAGAATGCAAGAGCACCAACGAGTGGTGCATTAATATAAGTGGCTGGCTCAGCCTGCTGGTAGTTGTTCCTGTCATCGGAGAAGCTGTCTTTATTATCAGGACCGCCTAACACTGCTCCAACGAGGATGTTTGGATTGGGGGAGCTGGAGTATAGATACTGGAACCCATCATTGCAGGCGATATGTTGAGGGTGTGCGTGAATAGATGGCAAGGAGGAGCCCCTGTGATGCACATGCTGCGGGTACTTCTCCCCAAACCCCACCATGTATGACATTTTCTCTGGGTTCTGGCCCAAAATGTAGTCCACTTGCTTCTTTGCCAGTGAGATGAGGTTTGCAGCTGTGACTGTTGAGGTCCCACACGACGCAACCCCACCATTCGAACTCAGATATTCCGCATATGTCAAGAGGAGGAAAGCTGTGGAGGTAACGTATTGGAGATTGCTCTCACTTTCTTTGTAGAGAAGTCCCCCTATTAAGCATAAATAGTCACGCAGTCAAGGATTAAACATACATTGAAAGTTTGAGAGAGAAAGAGAGAGAGAGAGAGAGAGCTCTTCAACCTGGTGTATATTGGGCCTGGAAACTGGATGTTCCAGGGATCAGAGAGCAGATGTAGTTGTCTGCATGTACTTTATATGACTGAAATTCTTCCAATCTCTTCTCCAAGAAGTCCTGTGCTCAAAGAAGGTAAAGCTCAGCAACAATGATTTTCAAATCATGAAAGGGGAAGGAAGTGGGGAAAGATAAAAACCTTGGAGAGAAGGATTTTGGTTCCGACTCGCTTGTCATCCCAACTGAATGAGTAGTCGTCTTCGTCTGCACCAAGCGTGTGGCCGTTGGATTGGATGTAAGCCAAGTATGAACTGTTTTGTGAGGCTCTATGGATCCATGAAGCTCCCCATAGAAGCTCATCCTGTTGAATAGAATTAGGATCAGAAAATTTTCCCCTAAACTTTCAACCACCAGGGGAGGGGGGGGGGGGTTCAGTGCACATGATTATTCTCATGGCGTGTCACTCACATGGTATCCAGAGTAAGAGCAGTAAAACGGGCACACGACAGAACTGAGAGAGTCACTGTAAGATCCCCTGTATCTGTCTGCAAAGTCGAAGACCTGCATTATCACAGTAATCTTGTTTACACCCACCAATTTTGAGGGCTGAAGCATAAATCAACTGCAGGTGGAAACAACAAAAGGTGTGGGATTAATTATAATCACCTCAATGGAGGTTTTTAACAATTTGGTAGAGTAAGAAGGATCGGAGTCTTTGAACACAATAGAAGCAGCAGCCAATGCAGCTGCAGTCTCTGCAGCGACATCAGATCCCGGATTTTGCGTAGAAACCTTGTATACATTACGAGGTGTGTCCATGTCTTCAGGCCTCTCCCAGCACCGGTGATCCATGTTGGGTTCTCCAACCTGCAATACCAACAGAGAAACCAGAGTAGTTGAGAGAGAGGGAGAGAGAGAGAGAGAGCACAATTTGAGGTTTGGCATACTTGAACGTATAAGGTGGCTGGGGTGGCAGTTGATGCTTTCAGAAGATAATCTGTGCTCCATCTTATAGCAGCTTGAGCATTTTGAATCTGATCCTTCATGGAGCTACCAAACTCGATGACACTCCATGCCAGCATTGTGGTCGTGAAGGCCATAGGCAGACCAAACTTGACATTATCTCCTGCATCGTAATATCCACCTACCAGATCCACCTGGAATGTACGTAAGCCACCACAAGAAAAAATTGGTATTAGAACCATTAAGTTCATAGAAATGAGTAATGCCCATATCATTAACATCCTAAAGAAATATAATTGTCATCCATTCTCACTGATCTGATTATGATTCATGAATGACATGGAAGTAAATAAAACAAAGTTAAATTTGAGTCTTTAAGTACATGATAAAAGGAGCCATCGGATAACCCGGAATTGCCCCTCCATGTGAGTTGCTGATCAGAAGGTAATTTTCCTGATCGTTGGCCTTCAAAGAAGAGAATGGATTTCTCTAGAGCATTAGCATAATCATTGGAATTGAAGGCAGAGCAACACAACAGAAGCACCCAAAAGGTCAGGCAAAGGAGATGCAGGAGGATTGGAGAAACTTGTTTTGTGAGAGCCATTATATTCTCTCACTAGGACTTAATTCCCTCCCCTTAGAGAAGTTATTAGTGAGTCTAGTATTTACTGACACGAAGGGAAGTGGGCTTAGCTTAGGGGCTTTAGTGGTGGTAGTAGCGAAGTGGGGATGCCATTTTATAGACAAAAAAAAGAAGCGGAAGTTAAGGAAAAGAGTTCTTGGTCGTTAGGATCAGGTATGGAAGTGCATGTGTGACGGTTTTGGGGAGAGGGAGATGAGGGAGGGAAAAATTGAAATTGATCACGGGATCAACTGCGCCAAACCAGAAATTCTTGTCTGAGGGGATGAGGACGACAAGAAAAACGTTATCCCTGATAATTTATTAATGTCAAAAAGGCTGAAAAGGATGTGGACCAATGGAGCAAAACGTGATTCTTATTTCTTCTAATGTCTGACTCCCGTGCCTCCAAAAAGGTTCTCTTTCAAATTCACGGGGAGGAAAACAAGATTGGGACTTCTCAATATTTTTCGCATGACCGTCATCCTGAAATTCTCAAGTAACCATATCCAAGCAGATGATTCTGAAACCTGATTATCACTCACATATGAGTTTTCACACCAAGCTCTGCTCTCCCAAGTCTAGATTAGCCTAATGTTTATTACTTAATTATTGCCTTGATTTGAGGGTCGAAGCTTGAGGCAGAGGGAGCAGGTTCAGATTGGGCAAGAGACCCAGAATTGCCAGAACCCAGATTGATTGATTACTATTTGTGGGTAAAATTAAATAGTAATTCAGAAAAATTAATTGAAGATTACTTGCAAGTTTCAATTAAAACTGGAAAGTCAAAAAGTATCCAATACTGAAGTATAGCCAAAATAAGAGGCTTGGATTGGGGAATCGTTCCACTGGGGATGGGAATTTTGGATTGAACGTTGGATTTTGGTGTTCAGACTTGGAGGCGGTTTTGGCGTTTGTGGAAAATTTTCACCATGATCGACGTCCTCACGGGTTCATGCCGGCCTCAACGGCTCAATCACGTCTCCTACTATTACCTGAGTGATGGAGGCCCAATCTGCATCACTGAGTCGTCACAGCAAGAACAGAAAAATGTATAGTATCAGGCTATCAGCCAGGGCCAGGGAGACCTCAACAGTTCAATGACGTGTGGTATGTATATGAAAACAAAGTATTAAAAGGTCTACGACTACGTGGATGGTGGATGGTGTATAGAGTACTAAGATGGTGCACACCTCCCTTTCCGATCCTCAAGCACAAGGAAGATAAAAAAAAGAAGATGGTCACTCGCCCTTCAATCTTCAATGTAACTTAAATCTTAAGGCTGATAATATTATTCAGTAGTTGCTTCTTCTGAGGAGCTTTCAAAATCTATGGCATTTTCACCTGATAATAAGATGGATTCAGATGAGGAAAAATAATTCCTTCATAGACTCGTATGCAACTTCTTTAACTTGATCTCTAGGAAGAGTCAAAGGAGAAAGAGATAGAAGAGCTAATCTAACATGTTGAAAATATAGAGAAAATTTCAAATTTGAAGCTAAAAGAGGAGGAGCTTCATTGAGAAGACACTCACAAGTTGAAGAGTCACCGTATTAGGTTTGCGCCTTATTTTCTTCGTTCAACGTAAACCTAATGCAATGTGATTTTTTTGTTCCAAATTTGATTGTTCTTTGGCCAAATTTTTTATTTTTTTTATTTTTTTGTTGATCCAATAGTACTTTAGTTATTGTCCTCGTTTTGATTAGCATCTTTGCCTTGTAATTTTTTTCCTTCCCTTGGGATTTAATATATTTATTTATTCATCCAAAAAATTAAAAAAAAAAAATGCATGTGAGAGTGAAGTGGTAGTGATCAATCCAAATCATTCTCTAGATATTCAAGTCAGACTAAAGTTATGTTCCCTTCCATTAAAGGAGATGAAATATTTTCCTTTGTTGGTTGTATTAGATTTCCGTCTCATAATTCTATTCTATTAAAAGGTATGTAAATGAAATGGAGATTTTACTCACAACTGATGTGGGATCTAACCGGTTGAACTTGGGACGGTTGGCATTTCCGCCCTTCAAAAGATTTGGTGGATTTTTCAATCCTTGGGGCCAGCTTTTATTTTATTTTAGTTTATTTATTATTATTTTTTTTAATTCAACTCATGTGAGAACTAAGAAGACCCCACTTTGATGTGGCATTATTTTTAGTCTTCAACCCCTTTAATAGATTTTTTGTTTTTTCTTTTTTTTTTTTCATTCAGAAACTGAAAATTTTATCAAGAGAAAACAGCACAAGAGAAACTCCCACTGAAAGGAAAATTTACAAAACAGGAAGGAGGGGAGAAAAAGGCAACCCAAGAAACAGAAAATCTAGAAGTGTAAGAAGCCAGTAAATGGGCTAATTTTACACGCTCACGATCAACATGAAGAAAGTTTCTCCAGTCGGTAGTCCAGGTAAGGGGGTTTCTAGTTGGGACATCTAACTCGAATCTAAATATAAATATCTAGGAAATGGTTTTGATAGATGGCATATCGAATTTCAGACCTAAATTCAACAGTTTCCCCCAAGTGATGTCATACCTTCGTATGCATCATCATGCACTCACTTGGTAGTCCCTTGCACCTATGTAAAATTTATAGATTTTTCAATGGTAGTTTGCCATATGAAAATTCCATTTGAGCTGAAATTCGATATGTGAGCAATGGATCTTGGGGTGGCAGGTGGATTGAGGAATTTTTTGGAAGGAAAACGGCATTGGAGACCGAGAGGAAGGGGAAAGGTATGATTGCTGGAAATAGTGAGGGAGAAAAAGAGCGACGGTAGAGTGTCGGGACTGGGTAGATTATGTAAAACAACAAATACTCAATGGTGTAGATTTGATCCTTCTAATCCAACAATATAGGCTTGCTAGCATACCTGATACCTAGGTATCCTGCTATCATGCCTATCCCCCTCCCAAAAAAAATGGGAAAATGATAGGTATGCTAACAAGATACCCTGATATCAGGATATATATATATATATATACACACACACACACATTGGTAGGGAACAAGTGAAAAGAACCCCGGGGTCACAATAGTTACCATATTTCTTTGTTGGGAAAATTACATAATTACCCACTTTTGGGTTTTCATTTTAAAAATTATCCAACTTGTGTTTCAGTCAACAAATAAACACAAAATCATGTTTGGATTTACAAAACTACCCAAAACAGTGACTCTCGTCCATCCACCTACATGTTTTGATATTTTCACCCTTAATTCCTTCCCTTCAACATACAACTGCCACCATTGGGCCACAATCACCTCCGCCACCATCGAGAGATCTCTGTCTTTGTTATTTTCTGGTGTTGAGAGAGAGAGAGAGAGAGAGAGAGAGAGAGAGAGAGAGAGAGAGAGAGAGAGTTATCGTCAGTGCTCTGTTCAGAAAGAGAGGTTCTTATGGACGATCGGCCTTCGGTGGGCAAGAGGAGGAATGGTCAGCAGTAGTCCGCGACAAACTACTCCAGCAATATTCTTTCCAACTTCTTCTAACAAGGCTCTGTTTTTTTCAAGCTCCTCCAAATGGTATGAGAGAGAGAGAGAGAGAGAGAGAGAGAGAGAGTTATCGTCAGTGCTCTATTCAGGAAAGGTCTGCTGTATTGGGCGATCGTCAATGTCTGCTCAGGAAAGGTCAGTGGTAGTCTGCGACAAACGACTCCGACGATATTCTTTCCAACTTCTTCTAACAAGGCTCTGTTTTTTTCAAGCTCCTCCAAAAGGTATGAGAGAGAGAGAGAGAGAGAGAGAATAAAAAGAAGGAAAAGGGGGTCAAATCCATGAATCTCAAAGGAAGAAATATGGGTTTTTCTTAGTTATCAGAGACCCTTCTCTGAGTTCTCTCCAGTTTATCTCTTCTTTTATCTTTTTCCTCCCTGCGGTGTGCATGCGTTACGTGCTAAAATGTTTGTCAGTTTTTGGGATCGGATTTTTGATGCAGTTTTGAAAGATCTGACCGGAAATTGATTACTATGGATACCTGAAACTCAATTGAAAATTGACTGCACACGGAATTTAGATAGCCTTGTTCATACTCAGCAACAAATGTGGGTAGTCGTTAGCAACGGGAATGAATTCAGAAAGAGAGGCTCTTATGGACGATCGGCCTTCGGTGGGCAAGAGGAGGTGGGTCATGTTGGTAGAAGCAGTGAGGGGGAGCTGCTCCGAGGGTGGTCGGCATGTATGCCTTTCATGTTGGCATCGTTGATGATGATGGCAAGGCGGGCGAGGTGTTCGGCCATGAGATATGAGATGGCTGGCACGGTAGGGGACCGGATTGTAGGCAATCTCATAGTTGAAGGAAGAAGAGGAGAGAATGGGGGTGGAGGGCAGGTCAAGGGTAAAAATGTCTAAAAATGTAGGTCGATGGAGGAGAATCAGTGTATTGGGTAGTTTTGTAAACTCAAACATGATTTTGTATTTTTTTGTTAACTAAAACACAAGTTGGATAGTTTTGTAAAAGGAAACATATAAGTGGGTAATCATGTAGTTTTCCCTTCTCCCATGCTAGAAGCACTTGTTACCGTTAGTCTGTATTAAGCATCGGCTGGTGAGAAGAATAAATATTAAACTATCTAATAATTCATCTAACACGGATCTTGTGAAAAACTTGTCTGAATCAACAGGAACGTATATTAATATGGTATACCTTATCATTTCTTATACATTTAAGACTCAGTTCTAATCATCCATATATTCAATCTATAAGAGATGAATTAGACATGCATCCATTTACAACCTTTTGGAGGATACAAACGTTCCCTCCAGTAACCAAATGTAAGCCAATGTAATGAGAAGGGAAAAGAAGTTGGAGATAAAATTCAACAAGCGCATCTGTACCATTGCTTCCTTTCGATGTAGAATGTGAGACCGTCACCTGGGTCATCAAGAAAACAACATTAAAGTTTCTTCCTACAAGACCTTAAGCTTTAATTTCTTAATGAGTGCCCAAAGAAACCCATGTATTCATATTTGTAGATGGTTCTCAAATAAATGAAAGCATTTTGAGAAGATAGGAACGACAAGCCATATTGATTTTATTGACAAAAGAGGATCCAGATGGCCGTATCCCAATTAGATTGGATAAAGCTGAGTTGAGTTAACTGAATACTGATATTAGTGGCAATATAATCCCATTTAATTTGTTCCCCTAGGACAGTTAGATTTATGGCAAACTTGAGCAAAAGCATAGAGAGAAAGGACTAGGCAGTGTTACAGATACATGAAGGAATTGGAGTGTTTACCTATTAAGAAGGATGAACAGCCGGGACCAATGTGAATAAACATGATTATACTCCAGAACCCTCATTTTCTTTCAGATTCCCCAGTAGAAAATTATATAGTTTCACGCCTGTAATTTAGGGCAAACACTGGAGCTGGGATTTGCCACAGAACCTGCAGACACCTTTCAGCATTTAGAAAATGTAAGACTTTCTCATACCATTATTTACTGCAACTTCGATGTCTTACACAGGTTAGCATAACAAGGCTGTTTGGACACTGGGTCCTCTTCAAAGGGAGGTGGCACTTGTCCATACACCATTTCGCAACTCATATCTTCAAAATCTGCAAAAAAAAATTGACAACACGGTAAATCCCATAATGTGTTAACAGAGAAACAAAATGACAGCAAAAAAGGGATGACAATCAACAAAAATTAACTCTGGAACAACAGACCTAAGATACTAAAGTTCAGAGACTTAACATAGGTTGTAGTAACAAGGTCAAAATCATTAGATGATGCATCAAAGAGGGACAAGTCTGGAGAGAATCTGGACCAAAAGGAGCTGCCACTTGAACTTACAATATCAAAGAACAAAGCAGCTGGGTCTCAGGAAAATGTTTCAAATCAAAATTTATAGGCAATTGTGGACTAGATAAGAGAGAAAATCAAAAATCAGTTATACGCAAAAGGTAATCTAGTAATATGAATCTCGTAATGTTATATGAATCTAGTAATGAAAGATTTGAATGGAAAATAATAAGCAAAAAAGCGAAATCTTTGCACCAAATCCAGGGTAATATATTAAAGGTCCTTTAAAATTTTATTGAATGTGTAACAAAAATCAGTTCAGGAAGATAAAGCTGCGTACTTGGGTTCATTGTTAAGGGAAGTCCAAATTCATTGGTGAAAAAATCTTGAGTAGGGATCTTGCACATATTCACGCACATTCCAACGCAACCACTATTCTCCAAGTACCTTGGTGAATCAAAATGATAAAATTTGTATTAGTGTTCCCATACAATAAAAAATAAATGAAGACTTTACTGAGGCACTAATACATACATGTCACTGAGTTAAAGGAATCATCGGCAGGTTTTTAAGAGACAAATATCCATGCCAATTGCTTAGATCTATATCAGTTGCATGAAGTAATTGGTGGAAGTGACTGTTGATTCTACAAGTGAAAAGAATTATGAAATCTGTTGAAGATAGTTTGAACTCCAAACTTTTGCCAGCATCACCACCACAGCTTGCCATTCGAAAAGTTATGCCAGAGAAGAGAAAAATTTCCTACCTGCACTTCTTTATATGGACTCCACTTCGTTGCTTCACTCCATTTACCTCCACTTCCACAACCTAAAAGATGTTCATGGCTAAGTATGAACCGAAAACAAAAGCAGATCCACCAACTGAAATTCAAACTTTCAGCTTCTTTGCATGGTTTGGAAAGGTAAAAGACATTGATTGGGAACTGTTGCATGATCTTTAAGCTAAGTTTTGGTGGTCATCAAATACAAGGCAGCAATGAGGAGGATAAGGAAGTGGAAAAGCACAGTACTAATGGTTGCTTTTGGCAAAATCAACATGGAGCTTTATCTAATACATAAAGCATGGTTGCTTGGGGTAAACATCTGGTGAATCCAAACCTATCCAACAAAAATGACATTTTTGGTGGCAAGTAGACGAAATTAAGCTTAGCTTGAGTTGAACAGTGTTGTTGGATGGTAATTTTGGAATTCAGTCACCTGAATCACTTTTAGAGACTTGACGCCTATGAATTCAAGTGAGTTGGGAGCTTAAAACACTGAACCAAATACATGAAATTTCAGAAAGCTTACCTCAGAGGGTCCAACCAACCAGTGGAAGAAAGGAACTGTCAATGCAGCATTGAACTCTGCAGCCCATTTCGTAGGTGGAAACAATTTTCGGAACTGCAACAATTTTCAATATTTATTCATTAATGATGGAATCCATGATCAGTAACACAACACAAGTACATTGTATAAAGCAGTAATAACCCAAATACCAGGTAAAAATCAAAGGAAAAGAAAACAGAGACCAGCAGAGGACCTGAGCAGGAGCACCGGGAGGCAGCATAGAAAGGAGGACTTCTCGTACTACTTCCTGCTGTTGCAAGCGAGACCTTCCTTGCATTACCCTTCTCGATACATCCACGAAGGTGTCGTAGTCGAAATTCCAAGCAGAAAGCGCAGTGCTGGTGTTGGGGGAAGCAGCATATTTCTTCATCTTGCGGGCGAACAGAGCCATGAAAGCCTTCTCTAATAACCCATCTCTGTACTGTGTCTTCTGCCCCAGTGGAGCCGGCTCTCCCGATGGTTCCGCAATTGCGCATCGGAGCACAAAGTCACCGTTCCTCCGCCTCCTCCATCTCCCACTCGTATGATGTCCATGTGGATAACCAGCAAGCATGGTGGGAACGGGAGTGGGAGGAGGATGAGGACATCCTACCCCTACCCCTTGCAAGTTGATAAGAACTACCATGAAATAAATCAATCCTTCTCTCTCTCTCTCTCTCTGAACTCTAGTCTTATGGCTTCCAACCCCAAACTCCCTCGCACTACAAAGCACAAACTACAGAGAACATCTCAATTTCTCACACTCGGGATTAAAGACTGACCATAACATTTGGTTAGAGTTGTTCCACCTCTTCTCCAATCTGGCTTCCGGATTAGATGAATTTCATTATCCTTTATTTTTCTTTCACAAGTAAGCAAAAGATTATTTGGGTTTCTGAACTCTGAAGTGACCAAATTACAACCACCAAAAATGGAATTAGTTATATGAGGCCCAATTAGAAGCCACGCGGACTCCAAACCCAAAATGCCATTGGATGGCATGGAACACCAGTGATTCAGGATTAACTAGAGCCACAAAAATTTTACAATTGGGAAGGATAAATGATAAATTCCAGACCAAGGAGGGGCATCTTTTTTTTTCTTTTTCTTTTTCTTTTTCTTTTCAGTGATTAATGAATAATGATGGTTGAAGATGAAGTAGAACTTACAACAGCAACGCCATGCCAGGCCAATATGGTCATCTATGATCCATCAATTTAGTTCTTCATCTTTCCTTTCAGTTTATAATCTATATCAATTTCAAATTTCAAAGGGGAAAAAAAAAAAAAAAGGAAGAAGGTGAACAATGTCTACATTGGTTTTACTAATTGATTGAATCGTGGTCATGGATTCATGGTCTTTGTCCTTGCGGTAGGAAGTAACTGATGAATAACTACTAATGAGAGATGGGTCTGAACACCGAAATTCTCGAAGCCTCCCAATTCTCAAAGGTCAAAATTGCAGAAGATCCTGGAGACGCCTCTCCAGGTTGTCTAACTTAACTCCCCAATCCCTGTTTATGTTCAACGGACGAACGCTGCTATAGTCCATGGCATCCTCCTCTTGTGCCACTCCTCCTCGTCCATTTTTCCGCCGCTTCCTACTGCCCTTGACCTTCCCAGCCTCCGCCGTCCTCTGTAATGCCAACAGGACATCCGATCCACTTAGCGCTGTCTCCGTTCTTCCCCCTGCGCTTCTTCTCTCGTCCGTTCCTCCTAATTCCCTTGAAATCCTCGAGTTCTTGGGCTTTGGAACCCCCGATTTGAAGGCGGCAAGCACGGCCTGGCCTACGTCCCCCATCTCTTCCGCAACTTCCTCTTGGCCCGCCGTACAGTTAGGCCTCCGCTGCTGCCTGGCCGACACGGCGAAGGCACCACCACACCACCTGAGCTGCTGGGTCAGGTCCGTCACTGACAGGAAAGTGGATTTCCTTCGTCTCCCTCTCAACATGTTCAAGTAAGGCCTGGGTCTCGCTGGGATTGGTAAAGCCGCAATCTTGGTTGCCACTTCCATTGCGAATTTCCCGACTCAGTAAACCAAACCAAACCAAAACTAATACTCTTCCTGGGCTTTAATATGTAAGACCGGCCAGGGCGTACCCAGCACATATGGTGTAAGTATATACATTATGGGTATAAGTGTTTTTGAGACATAAGGCTAAAGTATACTCAGTATTGTTTATCTCTCTTCTTCTCACACAAACTATAATGCACTTTATCACACTTCATTGGTGCGCTTGTCTCTCGTTTTCTTCTACAAATAGCACAATCCAAGTTGCTTGTGTATAACAGAGGTCGCATGGTGATTGTGCAACAATAATAGTAACGTGATGGTAAGGTCTAGATTTAAGTTTCCAATGTTTAGGGTTAATTGGGTTTAAGATTTATGGTTTGAAGTTAATTGATTTTGAGGTTCTTCAGTTTTAGCTTTCATGGTGTCCTCAGATAACGTTTTTCTAGCAATCCATCAACGAGGTTTTTAAGCTATGGAAATACGGTGGTGTAGATGAGGGGAGGAGGCTTGAAAATGGAAAGATTGGATTTTTATTTTGTTTTGTTTTTGGTAGAAGACAGCTTGGATTCATTTTGGGACTCTAGGAAAAAAATTCACAAACAATTGAGAAGATAAAAATAGTGAAAATTATTATCAGAATAATTTATCAACTAGAATGCATACCTAATGTAGTCTTTGTGCATTATGCTCATTTTGACGCAAACTTGGTGTCTCCAAACAAAACATTATGCTATTTTTGGCTACAAATAAAGTTAAAATATAATAATAATAATAATAATAATAATAATAATAATAATAATAATAATAATAATAATAAATAAATAAATAAATAAAATAAGTGAAATTTTCAAACATTATATAAAATAAACTTTCGTAATAATTACTCCACATGGTTATTTGTCTAAATACAATTTATTCCATTTTTTGTTATTAAATTCCACTTTACTTTGCATTCAAATCCTTTTACTAAAAAAATCCTTGGATTTGAAAAGTAAAGTAAATTTTATATTTAAGAAGTATCTTTACTAATATGATATATATATATATATATATATATATATATAAAAAGAAGCAATTCATACAATCATGTGGGTATTGATTCCAAAAGTTATTTTAGGTTTGAAATTCTTTTGCTTCTCCTTAATTTCATTTGCAATCAAATGGAGCCTTAAATATTGAGGAAATTTTCCCTACAAAGCTCCTGCTTGAGTAACTCTCTCTGAATTTAGAGCTAGCTATGGTGGCAAATAGTTTTTCTACACATGTCCTAAGATTCTTTTGCGCAAAGGCAAAAATATCAGATTGGGATCATTTCCGGCAGCTCTCCCTCCAACGGCTCTCCAATTAGACGCATACATGCCTGAAATTGCATGCCCTCAGGTTAAATTTCATGCATATGTTTAGTTGGAAGAAAAATCATTTGAGAGAATCTAAATCCCAAACGATCACATTCTTTTTGGTAAGGTCAACAGATGATTGTTTCAACATCGGAAGAACACTCTCCATCTCTCTACAGTTGATTTGTTATTACAATGTTGGAAGGAACTGTCCCCTCTCAATATGTGAGTTGCTAAAGGTGCAACCTAAGGGGGCCTTCCCTTATTGTAACCAAGTCTAGGGATTAAATCCTGCCGTCACTGGGTTAGGGGACTTAAAAATAATACATATATATGCTGATAAATAACATTTGTTTGGGTAGGGTGATTAAGATAACACCATCCAATTCTCATGCATCCCATTCCTTCAATCCCAAAAAAGACTATCCAGTTAGGGAAAAAATCCACATCTTAATGAGGTTGTCTTTAATGCATGAATGATTAAATAAAGGCACTATTAAAATTCCACCAAAACTTTATATTTTGGTCTTTAAAATGGACAAAAAATTTGGAACAATGACAAACCTCAAACAAAACTATCTTTGTGTGAAAGAGGGAGTAAAACACAAGGGCATTCTATGCCATGGGACAAGATCTTCTTTCAATGGGTCATCCAGACAAGAAGAATTTCCCCTTTGGTATACTAGGGTTTCCGACCAGTGCCAGCTCAGACTTGGAACATTTGGGTTTGAGTGAACTGAGTTAACCAGACCCAAAGCGCAGAGAATACCCAGACAAACCTAAGCCAAGCTAAAGCTCACTCAAAGAGGAATTGTGAGATTCATGCACTAACCAACAATTAGGCCTTTACTCATTAAGCATTTTTGTACCAAGTCTTCCTTCCCAATGTTGGAGTTAATTAACAATTCTACAATTATGTATCAAAATTTTCCCCAAACAAACTGAAACGCCTTAACCAGCTCACTACAAGCATATGAGGTCTAAAATGATTTTGACTCCAATGCCAAATTGTTCCACTGGCAGCCAACACCTTGATCTGTGCTAATCGAGCCTCAGAAACATGGGATTACCAATGACCCACCTACAAATGGAACATACATATTCAACCACCGTGCTCACAATAGCAGGACTTAACTTTCCAGGGTTTTTATCTCATATTTGTACATTGCATATGCCCTGTCATATATTGAAACACCTAGTTACAATTTTTCAAAACACCTTCCTTATGCAGATGGAGATAGATGTGAGACGGATGATTTTCTCTCTCCGCGACTTTCAAGAAGGTAGGGTTCTTTAGTACTGATACTACCTCAAACTTCTACAAGTACTGTTTCAGTGAAATGGTGGAAACAAAAAACAAACTCAGACAATAATGGCAAATGCTTAATTGTCCAAATGGCTGCATAAATATTAGCCCATACAGACTTGCTCAAAATTGTATGCAGAACATCTTCATTTCAGTTATAATCACCAACTAAAGTCACATGCAAATCAGCTGGGTTGAAATTATTGTAAAAAATGAAAAAAAAAAAAAAAAAAAAAAAAAAAAAAAAGGGACACAGTTGGCATGCTGGGAACAAATATTTCAAGGAGACGACAAACCAAACCTCCGTGACATTTACTCGGCAGCTTCCACAGGCTGAGGAGCCTCAGCTTCTTTCAACTTCTCCAGAGTTGAGATACGTCCATCCAAAGACTCATAGAGGCCTTTCATCTGGAGAAAGCAAGTTCAGCAGTTAGCAGAATGGCATAATTTCACACAGATCATTCAGGTTGCTACAAGAATGTGAACTCATCCACAAATCAACAATTTGTCCCAAAGAAGATTAAGAGTGCTGCTTCACATAATGATCTCAGGATACCTTGTTTTTGATAAAACAGGCCAAACACCCAACCAAAAACAATAAAAATAGAATAGAATTGTGAAGCCCAGGGTCACTTTAGCATTTGAAGAAGTCTGATTTCGGATATGGAGGATAGGCTTCCTTGGAGTGATTATCATGATGTTTGGAAGGAGCTTAATCAACCAGCGGACTACATTGCGTCTATGCCTTCTGGGGATGTAGAGCCTATATAATCTATCCTTCTGATTTTCCAGAACAGTTTTGTAAAATGATTCTGATGAGTGAATTAATTACCGAAAGTAATGACTTTCTTGTTTTATGAAATTCTTACTTACCTATCAACATAAGTAAACATTACCCTATTAATTAAAATAAAATCACCATCGGGAGATAATTCCTGTGTTTTCATTAAAGAAATTATTTTGTTTATCAAAAACAGGGTGTGTGCAAAGCATCCCCACTCATTTTCTTTCTATCTCACCATTCTCACGTTTATTACTAGTTTACTACCAATATAACAGACCACAGGGACTTCAATTTCTACCTTTGAGAAGAACATAGTTCCTTCACCTTGCACATGATATGCCTTGAATGTTGGGAAATCGAATACAGTTGGAACAAAAAATTCCTCACACTCAAAAGAACAAAGAGTCAAGATCTAAGCATTAAAATGCTTCGCAAAGGTGAACAATAAGAGATGCTGATATTTATTGGACTTCATGGTTTTCTGATATTATCTCCCAACTTTTTTCTCCCTATAAAATCATATTTTCACCTTTTCCATTCCTTCATAGCCTACAGGCCTACACTTTTATGTTTCTAAATTTTGGTATTCTTCGAGCTCCAAAGACAACTAGAAATGTGCCAATCTTTGGTGGAGATTTAATATATATATATATATATATATATCTTAGGTACCAGAGAGGTTATTTGCCATGAAAGATAATGTATTTTGAGATCAAGCAGACTCATGAAAACTGAGCTTGGGAGCACATTAACTAAGAATTGTCCATGTAATCTAAATTTAATGCACTTAATAAAGATCTCATACAGTAAATAGGGACTTGCAATTCTGTTCTTAGTGATATCTCATACAGAACAAGCATGCACAAGAGGTGACACAAAAGTTTTAAAGTATTTGGTGTTGGAGGAAATGTAAGAGCTAATGGACCAAGAAACATGCATATAAATTGAAAGTGTTATGCCAATGTATTACATTACTCGAGCAAATTTCATGTTTCGACAATTCAATAGTGGGAGAAGGGTTTTTACTAATGAATCGATATTCAAAATCATCCTTCATAGGGAAGTATTTAAAAAGTAATGGCATAAAAAGACATGTCTCAACTATCAGAGCACCATAAATTACCATAAAATACCAGCCATGTTTTATGGAGCAGAAAGCGTGGCAATTCTGCTGTATAGAACAAATATTGCTACAATGATGATGTCGCGATGGATAAGTGGCAAGATAAGAAAGGACAGAACAAGCAGTGGATACACACATTGGACTTAAGGGTAGCCTCAAGAGGTGGCAAGTTCAGGGAAGTCATCTAAATTTGTAGATTCGAACTTATCAGGACACAGGTTAACGTTAGAATGTCAGTAGTCGGAACAACCAGACTGGTCTGTGTACACTTGCATTCTATACCATTTCAAAGTAAAGGACTGTAGGGATTTATGGTGACCATGGGAGCTTTTCTCACCTTAAGTTATGATGCTTTCACATAGTGCTTAAAAGGAAGGATGCAGTGCTGTGGATGCTGTTTTGGATGTTCAGGATGTGAGATTTTCGAGCCTGACATCCATTTAACTGGTTAGAACAAGTCTTATTATTTGAATGGACTCTTTCCTCTGAGATGAACAATTTCCCCATTTCAGTTGCCAGATTGTCTAGGATGCCATTTGAACATTCAGAGAGCTCCGATATCAGCAACACTACGGATACAACACCCCCCCTAGGGGGATCTTTTCAGGTTTCCCATTTCATACCACTCCACCGTTGGGTATTCAGCTGCTGCTTGAGAGTTGAGACACCAGGGTTTCCGCCATCATCCTATCAATATTTATACTTTTCTCTACCTTTCAAAATTTTATGACATCCCCATCCCTGAAACAGTAGGGACGCTATTGACGACATCAGGATATCACATTTCCGAATGAGAGTGCCTAAGGCCTATAAATCTGCTTACCCATCCTTTTCTCTGATTTTCTGTAACAATTCTGCAAGTTTTCTGGTGTTTGCTGAACATAAACTAATACAATCTAATAGATACAATTTCTTCATCAAATGTCAGCCCTAGCCCCTAGAGCCCCATCCAGGTCAACCTAACCCGGTTTAGTACCTTGCAGCAGGTAAAGTTGATCCCAATTGGAACATCTAAATACCTTTCCTAAAATCCATTTTAGCCCTTCCATGGAAATGGAATTCCAGATAACCACAGGTTTCTCCTTTCACAGAAGGACTCCCCAGAAAAAAAAAAAAAAAGGACATTTCACTTGTTGATGGCAGCATACATTTCCATCATCTGAAATTTCTTTCCTTGCATTTGCGATAAATCCCTCTCCTTGGCTTAAGAATTGGACACTGGGGCAGCCCCAAAGACGAAAAGCAGCTATTAAACTGGGTTCTGCAGATAATATGAATAGCAATCCCCTACACGACCTATATAACGAAATTCTATCGTAGAAAGGCAAAGTACAAAGGAGAAAAGGAATTGAATCAAAACAAACACACAAAGCGAGCGAGAGAAGGGTAGAGGCTAAAAGTTAAATTGGTTCAATAAATTCACAGAAAAGAAAACCCATCTTCAGATAGATGGATTCCACTCCAGTGTGAGATATTCAGGGTAAAAGTCAATATGATTGAAAGAAATGAAAAAGAGAGCACCAACCTGCCGAGAGAGGGATTCGTGAGCGACCTTGTAATCTTTTTGAAGGACATATAGACCAACAGCTGACGCTGTTGCAGCACCTGCAAAGAAAGATGCCAACCTAACTCTCAGAACGTACCCCATCACTTTCTCCTGTGCCGCAGATCAGATCAGAATTGGAGTCTTTGATTTTCTTCGTAGACAAAAACAACAAATGCGAAGAGAATGCAAGTGTGCAGGTATTGTGTTTGCTGAAGGGCTTGACAGAAAACTAGAGTTTGAAGTCGCAACCCCAGGATCAGGACTACTTATTAAATTCTCCGAATTATTCTCAAATAAGCCGACCAGTATTTTACCGAATTTTACAAATAATTCTGTCCGAATTCCAATCAAAGAAAAAATTCTCGAATTTTATAGTTTTTTTAAAAATTTATAAATAATTCGGTCGAATCAAATTTTATCCAAATTATAACCAAATTATCCGATGTAAAAAAAAAACTTTTCCTTTAATAAGTCAATAAGCCTTTAAAAAATAATGTGATTATAATGCATTTATTATGCTAATGTTACTTTTCTTCGTTTTTTTTAACAAAAACCAACAAAGCTTATCTTTCTTGAGATAATCTCTCACACTTCTACGAAAAAAAATCTTTCACCCCATTTTCATTTGACTAAGTCTTATAGTCATTATTCTCTTTCTAGTCTTTAAGGTCAACATGCATGATGGGTGACGTGGGTTTAGCTGAATTTGTGCTCGGTCCCACCTCTCAGTCTCTCTTTCTCTAATTCAATTATTTGAGTAATAGAAAATGAGTTTAGAAAAATAAAAATAGCTAAATATAATATTTTTATCTTTAAAATTTAAAATTTTAATTTTTATATCATTTGTGTGTTGTGTACGTATGATAATTGATAGATAATATGAAACAAGTATTGCAAATATTAGAAATAACATTTGAAATTTTTGTCCACTTTTTATTTTTGTAAATGAATAATTCCTGAATTCGAATCCGAACTCAAATTTTATTATCTCTGTTTTTTTGACCGATATTTTGACCGAATCATTGAATTAATGAAACAAATTAATCCGAATAATTCTCTATTCCAAATTTAATAACTATGGGCTCAGGCTAGCATGAAAGGGAGGGCCGCGGCAGACTCGTGTACTTAACTCTCTATATGGCACATGGACACCTCTGTCCTCGCGTCTATTGCACTAGACGAGAACTTGGAGTCTCGGGCAAAATAAAACAATCTACACATGGTAAATTAGTTAGATAGGTTTCGGCCAACCAAAATTGGCCAAGTGACAAAATAAGATTTTATAATAAAAAAGTTATAGTTTCTTGTGGTCATTACACTCATGGAAGCTTTCATGACTAACCACTTAATGTGGCAAATTTTTTTTGGCAAAATAAGATTTTATAATAAAAAAAGTTATAGTTTCTTGTGGTCATTACACTCATGGAAGATTTCACGATTAACCACTTAATGTGACAATTTTTTTTTTCAAACCCACAACTAGTCGATTCAAACGGTGATGGGTTGAGAGCATTTTCACCACTAGGCTACCAATCCCATTGGTACTTAATGTGACAAATAGAAAGATGATTTAGTAAATCAACCGTTGTATAGGTATGGCATGCTCTAGATTGGTCGCAAGTCAATTTTCATAACTCATTATTCTAATTTTAAGTTATTTATTTGTTTTTCAAAATATAATAAATCTTGAAAGGTTTATAATGTTACATCCTCAACTCTAACTAAGCAAAATTTGAAAAGTGATCAAGATATCAAAGGACCTACTTGTATACAAAACATGGTTTTAGTTTAAAAATACTCTCTAGTCTTGGTAGGTCAAGAAAACTTTTGTCTTAATAGAAAAGGAAAAACATTTTCGGCGAAAGTTTTCCTTCACTAACGGAGGAAGAATTTCCAGCCCATGCTGGTGATGTGACCATAGGATGAGATTCCTTAATCATCAACAAACTCTCATCACCTATTAACGAATTCGAAAACATCATTTCCTTTGAGTAAAATTGATCAATCCAGTTTGATCTTAATTGGTGTCAGATTTGTATTGGCTGAGATCAATATTGATCCGATACTTGAAAACTAAATCTCTACTCTTTGCAACTTAAATATTTAAACCTTAAAAAAGAATTAAAATTAAGGAAAATATTCGCTAAGTCACTCTCTCCCCGCTCTGTCTCCTTCTCCTCACATGAAATGACGTTGTCATCTTTTATGTATGAAATCAGTTCGGCACACCTTATTAGTGTGCTTCTTAATGCTACCTGCTCAAGAACACTCTCCCAATTAATTATAAGCACATGCCTCAAGTGAAATTCAGAAATGCATGCAAACACCCCCTCTTAAAATTCAGATTACTCGATCCTTTTGGTTTTTTTGGGAGGGGGTAAGAGACTTAGATTACTGTAACAAATCCTATAAAATATCTTACATCACTTCAGTGTTTCTTATATTACCCCCTCCAAAACTTGAAACTCATTATTGTAACAAATCCCTGTAAAATGTCTTGCATACCTTCTTATTTCCATGTTTCCTATAATAACCCCTCCAAGACCCGAAATTGCATACGGTCGGAGGGAACCCTCCCCTAATAATAATCCGATAACAACGTCGGTTATTATAGCATATACCAATGGGTAGTATAGACATAGGTCCTACCATATATCTGCCTGCCACGTTGACATTTATAAGGTAATTAGCTGGCTAAAACCTACCATGTGTCAGGGATATTGAGTTTTATGGGACCTAATTAAACAGGGTAGCGATCAACAGAGTCGGCCCATGGGTTGTTGGTCCAGGAGGCTTGGCACTCCCCTGTTGTTGGAGAATCCGGATCAGGTTTACATACTTATTTGATCCGTCGATTTAGAATCTATTATTTGATGTGTCGATTTAGAATCTATTAAATGAAGAGAGAAAGAATAGATTTTAAGAACAAACGAGATTGTTTTTGTACGTGAACCTAATCCAGTCTTGTTGCTGGAATGGTTCTTAGTGCTATTCAGACCGCACTGTTACATTTGAAACCCAACCCAAAAGTGAACTACCAGATTCATTGTTCGCATCTCACTCGGGCCTTTGCCTAAGTGAAGCTCAAAGAGTAGAAGAAAGGATTTGCTGCTTGTATGATCACCTGATCCTACAAATTAACATCCAACACGTGTCTTTTTGGCTTTCAAATATGCCCCTCCTCACCATTGTAATGGCAAAAAGTGAGACAGGTGGATGCTGACTTGTACAATCAGCGGATCCAATCTCTTCAAGCATTATGCAAAATTGGGTTACGTCTATGCATGTAACTACGCCGGAATAGTCTTCTAACACGTAAAATATACAGAATCTTTAACATGTGACATGCATGGACATAACCCAATTTCACGTACTTGAGCTTCAGAGTCACAGACATCAAGAAGTCAGGCAAACTCCGCCAGATTTTGATCACTATAGAAAATGAATCTTCCTTAACCTCCACTTCTGCCGTTTACTTCTCCTTATCCATCTATATAATCTCCATATATCCCCCCCCCCCTCTCTCGTTTCCTTCTACTTCTTTCTTTCTCCTAACACGATTTGTTGAGCTGATGACTGGTGTGAACATATGAGAGAGTGAGAGAGAGTATAAAAAATCTCTCAAAGACAGAAATTTAAGGATTCTAATCGCTATCTTATTTGGTTCAATTTAAGGACTGAGTTTTTTACTTCACAGTTCACAAATAATTTGAATTCAAATTCGGATTCGGATTCAGATACCATTTTACAGGATATGCCTAAATGGATACATATACGAATTGAATTAGAATTTTCAACTATTCATTTACACTCCTAATTTTAGCTTTGCCTTACTCACATCAAGAGCAGCTAGTTGTTGAAGGTCATTAGATGAGAGATCTACCCTCAACCCACCTCTCTATTAACAAAAAGGGATATGAACACTCTCTAGTCACGTGCCCCTACGGCCAGGAAGAAAGAGAGGCTGATTACACTATCTGCAACAGTCTCTACCAGAGTTCGGGGAATCAGTACCTTCGGCTGATTCCCACCAATCTGGATTGGGGTTTTGGCTGATTCCTGCAAATTTATGCCCCATTCTTACCAATTCAGATTAGGGTCTGATCTCTCAAACCATATTTTCTACATACACCAAATGAACAATAAAGTACTTTATACATTGATGTGGAGGAAAATAAGAAGAGTCTGTACAAACCAAAATGAACAATAAAGTACATCTATACATTGATACAGAGGAAAAATAAGAATGGCTCCCCTATTTGAAAGCCTCACAGATATTTCTTTTATACTAACTGACCAAATACTCATTCAAACCATGCCAATTGATCTCACTCGGCTTTAACATGCGACTCACAATCTTGGGCATTATGTACACAATTTTGTGGTGACAATGGAATCCCACCATTTACATAGACCTTCATGCTTGAGAAGATTCAGTTCATCTATTCAAGACTTTCATGGACCTCTACACATCATAAAACTAGCAGATAAAAATGAAGAAAGGACGAAGAACAAAAAGAAGCAGCCAATAAATATCTTCCCTTGCAGAGGAAGGTGATTGGCTATGACCTGCAGCCATGCAAAGGTAGGAATTAGAGATGATGATACTACAGTAGGAGCTCAGAGAAAGTAGTCAACAGCATCATTTGTTTAGATTATCAGACAGGTCACCTTGTCTCTTCAGTGTTTTCTTCGGATTTCCAGACGACATCTTTTAATCCAGTCGAGAAGCTTTTGTAGAACTGTCATGTCATCAAAGAATTTGTGAAGTAGTCAGATAGCTTTCCTGAAAATCCTACAGGAAAAGTTTGAGGTTCAACATACATTGTGAAACTCCAATGTGTCACCTCCAGTCTTCCGGAGCTCTACCATATGCAGAGTAGGAGCAACTTCAAAAACCTAGAATGGAAATGCAATGAATTTATGGATAAGATTAAGAACCAACAAAAAAAATTGGAAAAACCATTCTGTCAATACTTGCTATGGCCAGGCATCCAAATCAGGTATTGGCATGAACAAAGAAAATAATGGCACCATGCAACAGCCAAATCTGAGGGAGCAGGGACATCATTTTACAAGATAGCTAGAGAAAATAAAGCAAAGAAGAGATGTATCTGTCAATATGGAACTTGTATGCAAACATTTAAACGGTATTTTCCATATCTTGTCTTATTTCAGAAATATGGAGTCTTTTCCTACAGTCTGTTCAAGAAGCCTACCCCAGATGGCCCTAAAATCTGCCATGTGACATATTGAATGGGCCCAAATTCTGTGGAAAAGTAGAACCATAGGTCCCTTGTTCACATGTCAAGTTTCAGCCCAAAAGGAGGTTGCCTGTGGCAAAATAGAACTTTGAAAAATTCAGTACCATGTGAGAATCAAGAGTGCATGCTAGTAGTCAGAGTACCATAGCTGTGCATGGGCATACATGGGATGGTATTTTATTTAATTTGAGAATGAAATTTTACATATGGATAATCCGGACCATATGCTTTGCCTTGGATGATTAGAATTGCCACATCGACTGTCCACATGCTTCAAAATGGTGGTGGTTTAGGAAGGTCTCCCCTATTATTATACTATAACAACATAAAATATTAAGTACTACTAAACTGATATACTGAAGAAATTCAGAGTTGTGAAAGAGGAGTTTCCATTCACGAGGGGAATTGAGTACCTCTGTAGCTACTGAAAGGTGGCCTTTCCTTCCAGTTTTGTCACCTCGCAACTTCATCTAGAAAGTGTTCAACATAGAAATCTTAGCTCAGGTTCAAATTCATTGTTGTAAACATACAACACTGTTTGGGAATCTTTATAAAAAAACACTTGAAAACAAAGAGGCTGCACCTTGTAGTTTTGCTTGCACACATTGAAACCAAGAGGCTTTGCAGTTTCCTCAATCTTAGACATAATCTCATGAGCAGGGAACTGAGAGGTAAAGTGCGTCTCTCGCTTCACAAGACCCTAAAATTTGGAAGAGGTGGCACCACACAGAAAATAAAAATATATATATATATATATATATCATTCAGGCAAGAACACTAGATTTTACAATTTAGAAAGAAGAAAATGTGCAGATTTCTTTTGAAAGTCATCTTTGCAACGTGGGCATAGGGTAAATGAATGCACTCATCACCATCTCTTGGGTTCTACAGTATCAAGGATCTAAACTCATCTCAGGGGCCCCATAGACCATAGTACAACTTGTAGATAGCCACTGGGATGAATTTTAGTGTGTAAATGAGAATTAGTTTACAAAAAGCAATTAAAGATATTTAAACCAATAATTTCATGTTTAAACATACCTTCTGCTTTTCAAATAAATTCTCGAGATTGAAGCTTTGCGATCTAGAAATAAGCTCGAATGCATTCATTGATACAGGTCTCTCTTTCTTTTCAGTCACAAGGTGTTCCTGCAAAAGTAAAATAAGGAACTTCATAAGGCATTTGTTATCATGATTCAGTTTAGAGATGAATAGACAGTTGTCATACTACCAAGAGCAAGTTTTTACTAGATTTGAGTAATACTATCAAGAGCCAACTGGTCAAGCAAAGCTTTAACTAGAATGGAAAATATTTAAGGCCCTCAGACCGGAGTGCTTTCTAAAGCAGGGTTTGAACGTTAGCAAAAAGATAAGTGTTCCTAATTCAAGAAGTGGTACAGACATCCAGGTTGAAATATGATCACTACAATTTCAAATATACTTACTCACCTTTGAGTCATTAAAAACAGCATCTACATCATCAAGGCTGACAACTTCCCGTTGCTCAAAGTTTGGTGGCCTGTACCCTTTCTTAAACCATTCATTTTCCAAGATTTCTGGAATTGTTATCCGCTGAAACCACAATGAATGTCAACATTTCAGCATCAGATCCCAGAACGTAGGAAAATGACATGTTTAAATCTATTTAAACGACTGCAATACTGCCTATCTGTAATAAACTACTAAACAAGTTGTTAGTAAAGGTGCACAGGAGGAAGCAGTAAGTTGTGGAGTTTGAAAAACCAATAACTCTGCATTAAGTTCACTTACCGTGAGAGGATTTGGGTCAAGAATACGATTTATCAAGTTTTTGGCACCAGATGAAAAGCATGGTGGGCACTTGAAATCAGCCCTATGTAACTGCAATTTGAGTACATAAGTACACATAAGTTCTTCGCATATGACTCAAAGGGAAACAAGAGGGTTCGATTCATAACATTGAAATACTTACTTTTCTATATAAAGCCATGATGTTTGGCTCATCAAAAGGCAAGAACCCAGCCATAAGAACAAAAAGAATTACCCCACAAGACCAAATATCAGCTGCTGTACCATCATAACCTTTATCCCTGAGCACCTGAGAGAAAATAAATACCAAATAAAAATGAAAATAAAATCAATAAATTACAATGCCATTTTTTCACTTATAAAAGAAATAAAGAATAATAAAGTGTCATCATTCAATATAACGATCAGTTCATAAAAGGATAATGATGAAAATACACACCTCAGGAGCAACATAATTTGGCGTCCCACAGGCAGTATGTAGTAGCCCATCATCCTAGAATAAATAGAAGGGTAATAAGAAGAAATCTGATATTTGCATATAAAGCTAAGGTAACTTCAGTGCAGAGAACACAGGTTTCTTCATGGGAAGCCAGTCACCATTTAACACCACATAATGATGACTAAAAGTGAACAGCTCCTATATTGCTTAATCAAAATAAGTCTCTGTGAAGAATAACTATAGCAATTTACACTAATGGTACCCTGTACCACATTTTCTATTCTCACTGATGAATCGATCAGGCATGCATAATTTAGTGTAAAACACATATCAGATCCAATCTCCTACTGTTGGTTCCTAAAATCACTTCAGTTTTGGGGCCTTCAGGCAGAGCAGATATACTTCAAAGACAAGGACTTGTTATCATACAATTGAAAAAATACTAAACCTAAGTACAGATGGCAAACAAAACTAACTAGATGAGAATTACTCTGCATTCTTCCTAATTTGCATCCCACAAACAAGCTAGTCATCACTTATGTGCAAGGAATCCGATGCTTTCTTAACCACGTATGAGTCCTACAAAAACTTTTGGTGCATCCAAGAACTGCCAAGGAATTGATGCATGAAAACCATGACTTAAAGTTACAAAAATTAAGCCCCACATGTTCCTTTGGTTGTGAATACTTGTGATACTCTTGAGCTCTTTTATAGGTGTTGTTAGTGAGCTCAATGCATAGGAGCACCATCCTTTACAACTATGCTTTACATCCATTCACCATTAGCTAGAGAATCTTAGCTGGCATCCATCAGTGTTGGCATATTGAACATTCATCAATATTGCAATTTCTTCTGGACAACCCAAGTAATATTTGTGTTGTAGAAGTTAGTTAGGATCTAGAAGAATACAACTGGTTAATTCTCCTAAAAGAATCCAGATATTAATACAGAATTTTGCAAGGACATTGACAAATTGTTCATTAAATTTGGCCAGGTACCAAATTCAACACAATACTCAACTCTAACACCATGAACATCAGAAATGTTGACAAAAACTTACCCGTATTTGCTGTGAAAATGCACTCAATCCAAAGTCTGAAATTTTAAGAACACCATAAGAATCGAGAAGCAAATTTTCAGGCTGCCAAATATGAAAATGTACAACATTAGTCATGGTGAGCTGGGTGCTAAGAATTACAGCTAAATACCAAACTTGGCAGATCACAACCCACGCAGCTCAGCCACAGATAAAAATAGAGGGGGTGTGATTTAACACAATGTAAGACAGGATATTAGGAAATTAAGGAAAGATAACTCGGGGAAGCTTGCAAAACCTTCAAATCTCTGTGGTACACGCCTCTACTATGACAGTAATCCACAGCATTAATTAGCTGCTGGAAATATCTCCTAGCTTCATCTTCTTTAAGTCTCCCATTTTTCACCTACAAATCAAATAACTTGTAAGGAAATGTTACTTAAATTTGTAAACATGCATAAACACAAAGAACTAGTCAGAAACGCTGAAGTCATGAATAAACACACATGCCCCAAACTCTGTAAACTGCATAGATTTTAAAGGGATCTAGGGAACCATGATTCAATCCAATTATGATACTAAATCTTCGCATTAATTCAAACATTAGAAGAAACTTGTATTCCAGGATCCAGATCTCTGATTAAGTGTATTCAGCAAGTTCTTTGCACATGTGCATGCATGCACACATGTAATCAGATTGGGATCCAAATTATATTGGATTAACAAAATCCTCTATAACTGGAATGGCTGTAGACAGCACTAGACTTTTTCATGAAAAAAATCATAACTTCATATGATTAAGAGTAATATATTAGCTTCATTGGGCAGGTGCAATGAAAATTTGTAAAACCCTAATGAAAAATGCATAACGATTTGGTACCAAAACTTAATTTGAAACACATTTCTTCAGAAAATGGAGGGAAAAACAAGTTTTCATGTTGAAACATTAAAAATGTCATTTACAGAGGAAGATAACAATTAAAAAATAAAATAAAAATTGCATTTTATGACAACTACATTGAAAGGATTCAAGAAAAAGTTTTATTTTTCTTAGAGTTATACTGAGTATCTATTAATTTGAATTGATTTTTAATTCTAATAAATGTCAAAAACTCAAAATAAATATTTGTTGCTAATTAAAAACCACCAAAAAAAAATCATACAGGCGTAAGACTTTATGTTTTTTCTCTGTGACAACGGTCGTTATTTAAACATGAGTAATTCATGGGAAGTATTTTCAGTGTTTTGATTTGCTTTTCCTATTCTGACAATGCTTTAAAACAGAGCATTTTAAACTGGAACCTTTCTTCCTCATTCATTTTTTTGCTAGCAATCTGGGTGAGCAAGTGTACATGATTATGTAGTGCATCCCAATAATCTAACATATCACCGGATAAATTAGAGGTAATGAAAATGAACCCAATATAAAAATGCCTTACTATTTTGTCGAAAAGCTCTCCTCCATCAACAACTTCAAGCACAATGTATATCTTTGTCTTGCTCGCCATCACCTGCACACATACATAAGCACCGAAGAAACAGAAGGCAAAAGATGAGTCCGTTAAAGAAATTCATATTTCACATTATGAAGCATCAAGGGCATATGGCCAACAATGCAGACCACCCAAACATTTAGCCGCGAGTTGCATTGGCCACAGATGAAACTCATGTCCTCTCGATGAGTATTAAACATCCAATCAGTTGGGTTTTACTAAATTGGATGTACGTTAGGGTGCTTGATAAGCTTTTACCTCGTGGATTTGGATGACGTTAGGGTGCTTGATAAGCTTCATGGTTGAAATTTCTCTTTGTATCTGGCGAAAGCAAGGCAAAACAAGATCAATGGTCCATAACAGAAAGCTAATTAGATTTCTGCGACAAGAACATCTACCCTTTTGCAATTTTTTTTTTCTTGATTATCCATTTTAATATTAGTATTGGTTCCTTGTACCATTCTCCATGTTTAAATTTCCAGGTACAGCAGATTCAGAAACGGGAGAGTGAGAAAATGAAAGCAGTAATCTAATAATTTTTTCAATGATAAGTCTGACTTCGACCGTTAATCATAAATTTAATCGGAATGATGATCCTGTTCAATTATTCCAAATAACAAAGGATTGAATAAAGAAAAAGCAATACAATTCCAGTATGGAAACAAACGCAGAGAGAACAAGCGAGAGAGAGAGACCTGTTCCACCATCTTGTGACGGAGGACATGATCTTTATCGAGGACTTTAATGGCTACGCTATCGCCGGTCTCAATGTTTTTGGCATACTTCACCTTGGCGAAGCTGCCTTCCCCAAGCATTTTACCGATCTCGTATTTCCCCACACGCGTGCGGGTCGCAGGAACCGTCGTGCTCATATCTCTCTCTCTCTCTCTCTCTCTCTCTCTGTGTTTACGCTATCTATAGTTGTACTGGGTGCGAGCTATAACCAATGAACGGATCGAATTTAATCTAAAGGAGATATACAGAACTCAGGAGGAGCGGAGAGAAGAAATAGACTCCGCGTTAGAAGAGTTTATCATGGAAATGGCAACGGTTACAGAGAGAGGATGCAGGAGCTTGACCACAACAACCGACCCTTATCCTTTAATACCAACAAAATATGATTTCATTGATACTAGCACAACCACCTCCAGCCTCTCTGTCCTCCCCAGGTGCTGCTCCTTCATCTTCCTCGCTATATACCAGTAACATTCTTGTTTCCCAAACTGCCCCCTCTTTCCCCGTACAGTTCTACATTATGACCAAATTACCCTCTTTGCACAGATAAGGAAGAAAGTTGAGAAAAGACAAAGCTCAATTATATCTTCTTCTTTCCTTTCCTACCCCTATGGCTCTAGGAAAATAATTTTCTGTTTTTCTTATCCCAGTTTTTTCTTGTTTTGGTACCTGTAGAACGCGACACGTGGACAACTTTAAGACCAACGCACTGGATGTAATAATTTTCACTCAATCTTGACCGTTGGTCTCCTTGTTGTCCACGTGTCAGTTTCTGCAGATAGCAAAACAAGAAAAAACATGAATGAGGAAAACAAAGGATTTTGATCCAATGCTCTACCAACCCAAATCTGATTACGCGCATTGCACGCGCTCATAATATATAATATTTTGTCTTTTTCTTCATAAATTAATTAGAGAAAAAGATTCTCCAGCCGCCGGATAATGGCGGGGACCCGGTAGCAATTGTCCAATTGATAATCTCCAGAATGAGTAAGGACCAAAACTATATGAGTTGCTCCGTAGTTTCCTTATTGTCGTAGTTTGACTCAACTGCCGTGGCCTTTTTTGTACCGTATCCATCCATCATCATCGTTGACGTCGAATCGACGGAGCTTCGTCACATGCAAGACGTTCAAGATCGGAATCCCCTCCCTTGCAGAAAATCACCTCACACAATCCATGGGGGTGTGGGGACGTGGATGGGGACGGTGTGAGATAGATTGTGGTGGTTACTCATAAGGGGAGAGGAATCTGATTACTTGATATGGGCTCCACAATTTAGGAGGATCCACCATTAGTTGATGCATTTTAAGACATTAAGGGTCGTTTGATTTTGTTTCTCCTGTTTCTGTGTTTAGAAACAATAGAAATAGTTTTTGCTGTTTTTGTGATAAGAAACAATTTTTCAAAAATGTAAAAAGGTGTTTGATTTTTTTGTTTCCCGAAACTTTTTCAATAGTATAGTCTAGTTCAAGACATGAGTGAAGGCACGACGTTATAGAAATGCAACTCACGAGTGAAGGCATGATGTTGGAGTTGCATGTATGCTTCATAGAGATGAGCTTCAAAAGGATAAAAGCAATCCGAAATTGTGAGCTCCGCACAACTAGGTTGGAATCGTTACATTTGGATAGCAAGAAGTTTCAACGATGGGTTGGGGGTTTGGATAGGTCAAGTGAAGTATCAGGTTTTTTACAATTTTTTTTGTTCCCACTTATTTCTAGAAACATAAAAACAAGTCTAACTTGTTTCTCCATTCATGTTTCCAAACATAGAAATAGGCATAAATTTCTATTATTGTTTCCAAAAACAAGTGAAACGAAACAAAAAAAAAAAATCAAAATGTTTTTTGGGTGTTTTTCCATTTCTGAGCACAGAAAAATAAAAAACCATTTCTAGAAACAAAATCAAACCGACCTTAAGCATTCAAGAGAGAATAACAACTGCCTGGTACAGTTAATGAGCTGTGGTGTGCAAAAAAACCCATGCTGATGAAACTTCTGAGTCCTAATGTTAATTTGCTCTGATAAATCAAGACTAGAGTTGGCTGGAGAGACTTCTGTTCCCCAAATGATGTTCAAGATTGATGACTTGGGGCTCCATCGGGTTCATCTAAGCCCATTAGGAAGGCTAAACTCAACATGCAACCCATAATCCATTTGTTTTAATCATGTCTTCACTATTTCTTATGTAATTTAATAACTTAATATTGGCCATGTGGCAGCTTAACATTGGTAGATATGTCAGAGCCCATAACTATGATAGAGTAGTTATCCATGTAACAACAGAATGTGATATTTTTGGAATCACAAGACAAAATTTTGAATCATCCAATTTTATGATTTTTTGTATTTAAATTATCAATTTCTGCTTAGAGTTGCAAGACTGCACAGTATTGTCTAGATATACTTTGGATGCTTATCAAGAAAATATTCAATTGAATTAAACTTTAAAATTAACTAATGACAAATCTAGACAACATCCTTTCTATCCAATAATAATGGACATATCATCTATCCACATGGTAAAATACATGTCTTGTGACCTTTTAAAAAAATAATAAACCCTTATGATAACGATAAGTTACCTATTATTTATCGAGCATCGAATCAACGAAGTATTGGTAGTTGTTGCTTCACTTCCCAACATCCAAAAGATAGCAAACTAAAAAACACTAAAAGATGGATGCTCAAGGCCCCCTCATCATCATTATTTATTATTAGAATCTATGAACTATTGATAGTTATTGCTTGTTCCCTAGGACCCAATAGATAACCAACTAAAAGACACTTAAAGATTGAGGCCAAAGCTCCCCCTCATCTTTATTTTATATATATATATATATATATATAACCACCCTTGACCCCTCCCCTACCTAATCCCCCAAGTTGAAGGGAGGAATCTGTTCCAAAGAACTAGCTACAACAAGCCAAGGCCCTTGTGAGTGCTGATAGGCTTGTAGGTACCTTAAAGCTCCCTGCATCATAAACTCATAGGTAATAGGCTAATATCCAATTCATAGGAACTCAATTCCCCTCCCCCTCTTCCCCTTCAAAAACAAAGTAAGTATGAAATTATGGTATGACCTGTTATAAGCGATATTTTCTTATTTTCCCCCCAATACTTGATTAGTTGAATAGCAATTCTATGATTTTTCGAAATATTATGTATTATTCAATCTAATCAAAATTTTTATATCTTAATTTTTAATAATCATTCCAGTTAATCAAATATCTAATATCCTGGCCGATATATCGAATACAATATGGATAAGATGTTCTATATCTAATGGATAATGGAATCTTTGATATCTGGTCTCTGGTTTATTTAACGGATCAAATATGGATTCTTTAGCATCCACTCCACACTATTTTAAGAATCGGATTGGTTGGATTTACCATTTTCGGATTGAGATTGGTCTCCCAACACAGATAGGTTAGTCTGTACTAGATTTATAGGGTTAGGGCATATTTTGGTAGATTCTTAACTAATTCAAACTCAACTCCGTTCCTTTAAACCCTAACTCTATATCTAATCCATCGTTTTAAAAATTGGTATCTGCCCTTTAATTTTGATACCAATATCAATACGAATCAGCTGACTTGAACGGTTTGGCTTTTTAATTAATTTTGATTAAATAATATTATTATTGGACAAATTTCTCTTCAATTAGAATTGTTTCCCTGATACAAGATAGGTTTGTATCGATATTGGGTATACGAATAGATTGATGCACCCAATATCTATACCCTTTTTTTAAACCATGATCCAACCTATCTAAATAAACGAGAAAACCAACCATGATCGAATTTGTCTAAATAAATAAGAAAATCTCGTAGATGTCGGATTATAAGATTCCTATGAAGTGAAATTTAACTAAACTGTACTGCTCGAAACTAAAAATACCTTCCAAACTCAAGAATCATAGTGTTTATCTCCTTACAAAAATATATATATATATATAAGAAATTATAATGCAAAAAAATAAGAAACTAAGTGAGAGATATCGTCAATCACCCGTTCAACAAAGAAAGGGACATTTGTTTCACTAAAAAAAAAAAGTGGGGACATTTGTGTATAGGATAGTAAAGACTAAAGACACTTAACGCCTAACTTATTTGAAAACTGCTTTCACGTGTAAAGATAAGTCAAATTAAAGATGCCGCTGGAACCAACCTTCAATACTTACGTGATTAGCGCAAAAAGTGAAACAGATATCCCTTAATCCCAGGTCCCTCACCAGGCAAACCTGGCAGAGTGACACCTCCCCCTACCCTTTTCTGGTTTAGGCTCACCTGATTCTTTGTATATATATATATCTATATATAATCCCTTAATATATAATGCAGACTGAATAAACAACCATTTGCATTAGTCCCCAGTCCCCAGACGCCCCACCTGTTAGTCTTCTACCAAACCAGAGAGAGAGAGAGAGAGAGAGAGACCATTGGATGGGGATTCGAGGACAACTCAGAACTTGATCATCTAATTATAATATATTATACAGGGAAAATATCATCATAAAATAAAGGACACACCAAACATGTCTGATTATATTATCTCTCTGGATCGTGAACTGAGTCGTTGGGAATGACGAGTCGACTCGGAAGTGGATCATCACCATGGAGAGAAGAAGAAGAAGAAGAAGAAGAAGAAGAAGAAGAAGAAGAAGGGCTGGTGCCAGATGCGAAGACGGAGAACCATACAACCGCCGGCGTTGCAAAGAGAACAAGGCCGAAAGGGACCATCCATAGTTGGGTATTGGATTGTTTATGCCGTAGCAACCACCACGTCAAGAGTATGACCCCAACTATGCCGCTCAGGCAGGAGCACCACCCACATATCGATGATGTCGATATAGATATCCGCACTAGTACTGCCTTCTTTGGTTCCACGGTCACCAAGCTACTCTCTTCCTCCACCGATTTCATCAAGATTTAACTAATCCAACAATTACCCAATACCTACTTGAGGATTTATCTTCCTAAACACAAAGGGAGAAGAGGACAATTTAAGCTGAAATGAAAACAGAGAACTATAGTGATCAATGAAGATGATGATATCCCTAAGATGCGATTAAAGGTTACCTGGAGCCTGCACAGAGAGCAAGAGCCAAAGATGAAGCTCCTGAATCAGTCCACTTTGAGCTAAAAAAGCCCAAGTCCCATCAAGTGCAATGGAGGTGTGAGCAGAGAGGAAGAGGAATAGACAGAGCCAAAATATGAACCATTGACCACATTACTAATAATGACTGGGAGGCTAGCCTTTCAAGAAAGACTTTTTTCTACTAGTTACAAGACGGCTTCCCGCAGTTACTGCTTGAGGAAACCTTGCACTAGGGGAGGTGAGGTTTGAAGGTTTCCAATGCTCTTACCTCCTCCTCTCTCTTCTTCAGTTATTACTTGTCAACAAAAAAAAGTGATGGGAAAGGAAAGGAAAGGAATCCACCCGTATAGATGGAATCGTGGAGTGTAGTAGGTCCAATCATCTTTTCCCTTCTCCTCGTTTTGTGTTGGATCGCTCTTATAAAAGTTGGGAAAAAAAGTTCTCCAGCGGTAGTAACAATTAACACTCTATCTTATGAAATGACTTTACCGTTTCGTTGCTATTCATTGGTGTGCTACCACTATCCCCATTAATCAACTCTATTTTCTCTATTTTGACTGAAACTTGATACCTTTGCACAATTTAAAAAAAAAAAGAAGATACCTAATGGACAAGAATCCTGTTACTATGAAGTTTGAGAAGTCATAATATACACAACTTTAACCCCCCCCCCACTTCAAGCAAAAAGTGGTTCACTGACAAACAAAGAGTGGTTCACTGACAAACTTGATGTCCAAAAAATTTCAACACTATTCATGTCGGGTGATTATTCTCTACAATGAGTGCCGCTATGCGGTGAACATCAATGATGACTAAGAGCATCCAGACACATGCCCCAAGATTCGTTCAGCCATCCGATGCTCACCGAACCACTGCACTCACTGCAGAGGATGTTTAGAACAATACCTTTTCTAAACAATATCGAGTTTCAATCAAAATAGAGGTGAAGGATAGTAAGGAAAGAGAAATACAGTCTTTCATCATCAAAACAAACAGGCTTGGCTTCGCCCATTAAAACACAGATCCATAACACATTTACAATAGGGGCAATCTCAGACGAGCAGAAAACAAGGGAAACAACCCAAAACCCTGTCACTATTTATTTCCGTTGGGGTTGATATCATTAATTGAGGTGAGAGTTACAAGCCATCTTCCTTGTGTCTTAAGATTGATTGCAAGTCATTTTTGCAATGTATTTCAAATTTTCAACGGTTGATGGCAGCTGGGAATTCTCGTGGAGTGGATAATTGTATCATTTGGGATACACCCACTGGAGAATCTGTAACGACCCAAATAAAAATACACAGGATGCACCTAGGCAGAGCATCTGGGGTAGGAGAGGAGATTGGAGGGTGGAGGAGTCCCAATCTGGTGGCGAAATCATATAATTGAGAGAAAGATCTTCCTCTTTCTGGTGCATTCGTTGAAATTATTACATCTCCTAAAAAAACCATTCCTTTCATATGCATCTAATAGAATATGTTTCCGAATCATAATACACAAATGCCTCAAGACGGCTCAGCGAGTGTTATGATATGCACCTCTCCCCCCCTTTTTTTTGAACAATACCCCAAACTATAAAATTGCTTTAATATAAATTTCAAAAAATTAAATTTATTCACACAACTTATATATACATTTTTCACTATGAAGGAAACTTTTAAATACCCCCTGCCAAAAGGGAAACAGATAGAGCAAAATTTGATACTTACAATAGGCTAGACTTTCTAGATTCATGGTTAAAAGCCACTGCAGGCTCATCTGGTACATTTTAACTCATCATGCATCAAACCTCCATATCTGAATGCATTGGAAAATGAAGGCCCTGTAGTGTAGGTACATTGTCTAAATCCTCCTTTGAGAACAATGGGAAGAACCATAATACCTTTTTTGTGCCAAAAACCTTCAGTAATAATAAATTAAATTTAGATAAGCCGGAGAAACATAATACTGAAAGACAGATATTGTCCAGAGAAACCTACCTGCTCGAAATTCTTCCTCCAACCCAGGTCATACTTCCACCTAACCGTCCTTTTCTTCTCATGAACCTAAATATGAGAATGGTATCAACTATAATTCATCCATATGTAACAAGCACAGCTCATTTTTCATATCCACGAGATAACACTTAAACTTCTAGGACCATAACTTTATAGAGTGCTGTAACAGGAATATCTAAACAAGACTTTAGCTAAAGCGGTAGTCCAGGGAGAATGAACTGTCGTGGGTACACAATATAGGTAAAGCAATTGCCACGCATGCAGATGCCATTCCCAAAGAAGTTGGTAGTGATGAAACTACAAAGAACACTAGGCCAGTTGTTCAAGATATTGGGAGCTTTCAAGCATTGAGTTAAACATATCAGCTAATTGCAGGCTAATATCTCTCTCCAGCAATCACTTAAAACCCTCTTCACCATGATCCTTAGTTATAGCTCTCTCCACAATATTAGCAATCTAGTTTTTCTCCAACTAATTTTTTTTAAATCTGCTCTAATCATAATGGGTTTCTTAAATTTAGTAGAAGAAAGGTGAATTTGGAAAACCCCAGAAAAAGGGGGGCAGGGGAAGGGAAAAAATTCCTGTTTGAAGAATCATATTGAGTCATTGACACAAGCAACACATCCAAATGATAGCAAAGATTAAATCAAACATGTACCTCTATTGTAGTTGTGTTGCTAGAAAGAAGAGACGCATGCATAACCAAGAAACAAAGAAGGCTTAATGCGAAAGCCAAATTAATTACTGCATCAAGAAAACAAAGCAAAAAGTCATGCACTGGAAAAAAAAATGCCTGCACAATTACTAAAACTGACGTAATCCATGTGAGCAAGAAAAATGTTTACCAAACGCTAAAAAGAGAACAGCAAGATTGCCTGCCGAGGTGGAATGATTCTTGGCTTCTTCAAAGAATTTAATGAAACGTGGCAGCAATACAAGAGTATCCAGTGTTGTCTCCAGAAATGTATACAGCTAAGAAATGAAATTGAAGTAACCCCATTGTTATAAAAGTGTACTCTTGAGGCTTATTTGGAAAGACTAGACAAGCATAACCTGTTCAATATTCTTAAATCACAAAAATATCAGATCAACTTTAATCTGAGTTTTAGTCTATTGCATAAGGAAAACTAGTTTCCTTCTCAATTGTGAAGGTTAAGTAATAATAGAAGCAACAGATTTAATCAAAAATTAAACAGCTATGTCCTGAAATTTTTTACTGGTATTACCAGATAAAGGGAATATTATGATACACATTATGCTTTTACTCTTGGGGCTCTGTTTGTTTCGGATTGGAAAATTTTCCTTGTAAAATTTTACGGTAAAATCAGATTTTCCTTTGTTTTTTACTTTGGAAATTTTTCATTTGGTAAAATTTTACGAGAGGTACCCTTTTCCGGAAAATGGGCTGGAAATTTTTCCCTAAAATTTGTCGGTAAAACCAATTTGGAAAATCTATCGGGGAGACTCCTTCCTCATCTCATTCTTCCCTCTTCCCCGCTGATCATTTGTAGCCTCATCCTTCTCTCCTCGTTCAACTCAGAGCCGATCTCGTTCATCGCAGAGCTAGTTCTTCTCAGAGCCGATCTCGTTCATCGCAGAGCCAGTTCATCTCAGAGCCAATCTTGTTCATTTCAAAGCTAGTTCATCTCAGAGCCGATCTCGTTCATCTCTTAGAGTGGAGAAACTAGTTCAAGACTGTGAAGAAAGTATTCAAATTGTCTCCCAAAGATTTGGACAAGAAAGTATTCATCTCAGGACTCTTCGCATTAAATCTCCCCAAATCTTCTCTTTTTGCCTCTATCTGTTGGTGGTTTTTTCCCCAAATGTGGTTGCGATCGACATTGGTTACGATAACATGATCGGGTGATGGCTTTTGCTTCCATACCTGCAATCTTCGCAGGTTTTGATGCTTCGAAATGATTGCCAAGTCGATGGCGACAGTGACGAAGCCAATCATTGCCATTCGACGATCGTTGTTGGGTTCAACGAGCTCTTTTTTTTTTTTTAATTTAAAGCATAGCGTCAATGCATCACCATCACTCCACCATTTTCATCAATTATGGCTTTTTTTTTTTTTTAATTTACAATAATGGCCGTATTGTAGACCATAGACCACTATGGCATCATTGGTAGCTTTAGTCTATTACTATATTTTATGGGAAAATCCATTCTCTTCTGTAGATTGGAGTTTTGGGTATTTCTTCTCTGGATTAGCTTTCTTCAGAAACACCCAATTTTGGGACCTCCATCTTGCTATGAGCTCTTTTATAAATGTAAGGTGAGGGATACTAGAATTAAGGTTGAAAATCAGGGTAGAGAACCATCTTGATCTGGGCAGCACAAAAAAACAGATCAAAAGCAAGTCCAAGACAAACACAGCAACAGAAGATAAGGTAGTACACACAACTGATACCCTGGTGGGAACCCCTTTTAACCGTTGAAAAGGGTACATTTTGGTTTCCAAATTATAGTTCTATATGCTCCCATTATGGAGAACGGATCTGCTTCTCGTACGATCACCTAGTTGTACGAGTCAGCAACCAATACCTGTCATTTTTTCTCAGATATACCCCTCTTTATTCTTGTAATGGCAGAAAATTGGACAGATGTTGGTCTCTGACTCGTACGACCAGGTGATCATACGAGCAGCAGATTCTATCTCCCCATTATGGGGTTTGTATTCTCTTCACTCTCCTAACTCTTTTGAAGAATTCAGATAAATTGGTTCTAGTACTCAACTGAACCAGTAAACTGCATTACAAAAGTAATTTGTGGTACATATGCTATACAGTTTTCCCTCTCTTCTATGGCATCATAGGTAGCTTTTGTTGGCCAAGTGGACATGGATCTTTCTTTGCTACTGGAAATTCTTAGCAGCCCCTTTCTCTCTCCTCCACACCTCCACCCCAACAATACTCCCTTTTCTTCCACCTCTGTTGTCCTACAAAGAGAAAGCTTTGCTAAATATCTCCTCTGCCATATTTTCTTCTCTTATATCTTTACAAAAGCCACAGGACTTGACCATGGCTTCTACTTGCTCGAACAGGTACAGTTAGCCTGACCATCCTTGAGAAGGGTACATTTTGGTTTCCAAATTGTAACTCTAGGGACTGAGTTTCATGATTGATTAGCATGGATTAAGTGTGAGTGTAAAGGCCTTTACGTAATTATTAGCATATAATTGGGGTTGCATAATTCAAATTGGTTATATGCCATCTTAGTAATTATTTTAAATGATTTTCCTATGAAAAATAAATGTCAAACAAACATTGGAAAATTTTACGGTAATATTTTACAACTTATTTTACCTCCTTGAAACAAACATTGTAAAATTTGTCAACATTTCCAATTTTACGCCGAAACAAACAGAGCCTAGGTAAAAGGGTATGAAAAAGGAAAGAAAAGTCATGAAATGAGCAATTAATTTTATAAAAGTATAGAAATGAAGAGAAAAAGGATCACAAGACAAACCAGAAGATGTTGAAAAGGCACATGACTCTTGGCCTCCAAAAGAGAAAAATACGACCAGAACCTGGTTCTAAGTTACAACATTTGAATGCCTTGTGCTGAACCCGTAGTTCAAAAACTTCGGCTTTTGGTCTCATTTCGGCCTGACCAAAATTTCACCAAAAAAGCACATTTTTTTGCCAGTGAGTTTGGTTGGCCATTTCGGGGGGCAAATAGCCATATTAAGCTCTGATACTTCAGAGAAACCTTATTTAGCCTACATAAACAGATGTAAACTTTTCTATTGCAAGAAAAGTGACATAAAGTGGTGGTTTGAATTTGCACCCTTGGTTGGCAGTACAAGATGAACCCTATTGTATGCCTTGCATAATATTTGCCTATTCCACACATTTTTCACTACTAGAAGACAGAAAAGGCAAGTAAAACAACTATAATCATGATGAAGAAACATAATTGATTAATTATGAAATAGTACAAAAAACATATGAAAATACTTAGGATAAAAAACAGTTTTGAAGCACTACAAATAAATAATAAGTGAAATATATCATGTATAGAAAGGAGAACAAAGTATGATGAGACAATTTTATTCAATTAATTATACATAAAGGATGAGGTTTCTTACACGCACTAATACCAAAAACAATTTTAGGTACTGTATCGGTACCATAAAGATACGATACATATTGGTTAGTATCGGCAGATATGGAAGGATACTTAAAACATTGAAAGAACATGTAACATAGACTTATAGATATCCTAGTCCCAACTCCAAACTCCAAAGTCCCACAATACAATATTGTGTAGTGATACATGAGTACAAAGTGGACCTCCTCAGGCCATCCTAAATACCATAAACTATGATGCGGAGGATCGAGCACACTCATGGACCAATGGTGTACAAGCCAATTTTCCTCCGATTGTATGAGAAATGCAGGCCACATCATAGTGTGCCAGAAGAAAAACCCAAAGCCCTCCACAGCTGTCCATAAATGGCCTCATCTACATACTGGAGGTAACTAATCCTAAGGCATTTACTGAAATTACTAAATTTTCAACCAAAACAGTGTTTAATCCCTGATTTGTGTGGCGTTTCATCTCAGCCATGTCCAAATCACCAAAATTTTCAAAATTTCAGCGAGATTTTGCCGAGTTTTTGAACCATGGTTGAACCAATTACAACAAAAAACAGTCTCAAAATCAAGAAAATATAAAAAATTAAGCAACATTGGAAAATTCTAATTCTTTACATAGAATGCAGTATGTATTATTGGGATATCCAATTGAATCTCTATGTTCTTCATCCATTTAATCTAGTAGGCATGAGCATACTAGAATTTGTTCCAAAGTCAATGGTCCAAAAACTGTTGTCTTTTTCATCTCACACAAACTCTTTTGTACCTCAAAATTTTTATCAACTATCAACCAGAATCAGGAGAGAGTCCAGAACCTACCAGAAAAAGAAGAAAGAATTTGTAGTTGCGTGCTCCAACACAATTAACAACCCATATGCAATGATGATCCATCTTAAGAACACATCGCTGACCTACAAGAAAACAAGTACAGCGGTTATCCTGAAAGACCCATAATATTAACCAGAACCAGTCAGGTAACTTTTATGCATGCAAAGAGAGCTGCACAAATCTACCGGCAAAAAGGACAGCAAGGATTGCAGATACTAAGTATTTTTCACTGCACAAATCTACAGCTAATACACAAATGCCGAATGGAGTTCAAATTCCTTTACAACTAGAATTTCAAGTAGCAAGGTCCCTGTCTAATCTGTACACTCTCACAATACAGCTAAAAGAAACAAAAGATGAGGGAGAAAAGAGAAGGGGGAGAGTGGGCTTAAGTGGTTGACCTTATTTGATTGAGAGCTATGACCTCTTTTCAATTTTCTTTCCTAAAACTAGCTATTCCGACATGCAAAAAATCCAAAAAATATCCTGGAGCTGAAGTACCTTCGATATGTGCCATCGAGAAAGGAAAGGTAAGTGCCACTGAATGCTTAAAAGTTTTCAACTTCCATATTTTGCAGTTAAAATTCACTTTACCAACTCTTTGGTTCCCTGTCATGATGTTGCCATTCTATTCCATTTTGGATGTCTAAATTGTATAGTAGGCTTCTATCATCTTATGACCCAAATTTTGATATTATGGAACTTCCATCAGGATCCATTTGTTTCAATGGGAAAATATTTCCTGGAAAATCCAATTTAGTTCATAATTCTTCGTCATTTGGGGATCCTTCCTATTTCTTCATCCATTTTTTTTTTCTTTTTTTT